>NC_089219.1:87282801-87398498 GCF_963924675.1 Phocoena phocoena | reverse complement strand
CCTTTTAATTCATGTAGATGAACAGAAAGTTCATAATTTATCTGAGTCCCAATTTTTTAAAAAAGAATGAAATTTCAGACAGAAATCTAAATGCTACTCATCAAAATCTTGCTTAGCTGGCAGTTTTATAATCATTACCAATATAGATTAACCTCTTAAAGTCACAATGCTTGGGAGCTATCTTTACTGGGACCAGGGTGTTTTAAATATTCACAAAAATTTTTTAAATGTTCCAAAGCATGTAGTGCACCACTTAATTTAAAACAAGCAACTCTTTTGCTAGAGTTTATTTTACCATTCCCCAATGTAATAAGGAATTCTTTTCTAAATAAGAACAACTATACTTGAAGAACTTCTAGGACATTCAATGCTTATCTATTACTTACTTTGTAGAAGAACTGCTATGATACTTATTTTTTAAATTTTCTCTACTTTTTAAATGGTCCATATATAGCTGGACTTGGAATTTAGGAAAGCATTAGTTGTACTATTGATTTGGCTTGATGGTGAAGGCTTGCAATGATTTTTTCTTCATTTATCTTAGAGAAAACGTCCTATACTATAATTGCTTTTCTGCTTCCTAGATGTCCATGTAGATACATATATTTTTATTATTCAGTAATGATAGAACCCTTCTATTAAGCCAGCTCATTACCATTCAAGTAAAAAAAAAACATTTAAATATTCTTCCATTAAAAAAAGTAATACATTGTAAAGCTGTATAAATCAAGTGAAAAATACATATACTTATTATTCTTCCCTAAGGGCAAGATTTAATTTTGAATTTGAATGTTGCTTAGCATAGGGTTTTGACGTTAATTGAATCTTAAATGAATGATTTTATATGAGGCAATTGACATTCTTAAATAAGACTGATAGCATTTGAAATGAAGCGACCTCTAACCTGGTTATTTCTTGAAATTCTTATCAAAAAAGATTTTAAGTCTAGTGTTCATAATTATTTTTAATAGTATTATTTATGAGAGCAAAAAATTTACAAAACTGCTTAATTATTAGTAGTTCTCTTCACTAATAAAGGTATGTTAACATAATGTACTAGAAGATTATGTCGTTATATAGAGAAGTGTTTAAACAAATAAAAAATACAGAACTCAAAATAATACATATCCACTATAATCATCATGACACAAATAAGTAACATATGTTTTTATGTTGACACATTCGAAAATAACCATGCAGAAATTAAAAAATATTTTTATCTGCATATAGCAAATTATTTTTCTATAATTGCATTTAAGTGTAGCCTTCTCTAGGAGATAAGGTTATGGGCATTCTTTATTTCCTCTTTATACATTTGTGTACTTAGCTCTTGTCATTTTTTTGTTTTTCATGTGCATGTACTAATTTTCAAACCAGAAAATGAGGCTCTGAAACGACTTCCATACATTAACAATAATTCTAAAATAAACTGTGCAAAGAAACAAATGTTATAACTTCAAGTATTATATTCACTTAACTACAAACAGTTTTACTTGGCAAAAAATAACATTATGCGATCTTTCCATGATTATGATATTAAAATTAAACTTTCAAAGGGTATATTCTTTCAGTTTATAATACCTACCAAGGATTACTTCCTTTCAAATCTCTTCACCATCATCATAATCATCAGCATCAGTATCATCAACAATTGAAACTTACACTCTTTTGTACCTACTAAAGAACAATTAGAAAATGTCCACGTACTTTATCCAGCATATCATATTTTATGGTTTCAGCATCCTTTCACATTTTAGCAAGAAATAATTTTCTTTGGTTATCTGGACACCAAGATACTTTGAAATTATTCACCTATGTTCAACTGGATTTTTGTTTTATTGTTTCATTATTCTTGTTTTTATAAAGACTCAAATTTATTCTTAGTTATTGGTCATATAGAACAAAATTGGGAATAGCTTCATTTCACCTACTCAGAGTTTATTTGGAGATACCTGTTTTATATTCGGTGTCAACTGTCTCCAAGTAAATTCACACATCTAAGTATAATATTTCAATATGACAATAATTGGTTTCTGATACAGACCTATATCTCATATTTACAAACTGATTTTCCTCTTTCATTTTAATATTTAAATATTAAGTTGTAAACAAACTGTGACCATTTTACTTCATAAAAGTCCAAAGGCAAATGTTTATACCCCATTTCTTCTATCACACTAGGAACAAACCCCTTTGGTGATTTATTTTTACAAATGTTGATGAAAACAGAAGTATTTCCATAATAATATGATTAAATTAAAAAGGGACTGGAAAGATTCTGCAATGTTTCACTTCCTTGTATATCTGAGATATTCTGAAGTTAACAGTCAGCAGACTGTTGCTGTTTCAGGCCACACAGTTTGTGTGTTAGTTAGGAAGCTGTGATTATATAAGGGCCCCAATTTCCTGATTATGCTTGGACTGATGTCTCAAATCAGTTAAGAGTTATTCACTTAGGAAAAAAAACAATAAATAACTGGAGCTGTAGGGATCTTGTGAAGTTATAATAAAGAAAACCAGAGATTCCTCCAAATATATACATCTAAGATGCAGTACATTTGATATAATTTTAGCAACATGTAGAAATATAATTCATTTGGAGGAAAGGGTGAAAAACATACTGATATAAACTGCTGTGAAGAACAAAGTTTGCAATATGGCAATATGGCACAGTGATGCTAATTTAACTATTTCTAATAAAACTGTATTTTGTATAAACTGAGTGCAACCTATGAGTGTGACAAAAATATGTATTTATGTGACAGGTACAGTCAAAACTCAAACATTTCATTTGGAGTTCAATGGAATTGCCATGAACATTTTCTCTTAAAAAAATAAAAAAGCAAACTTAGAAAAGTTTTGCAGACTTTATCATTGAAAGGAAAACATAGTAGGTGCATTTGTCACATGACTTTTATAACTTAATATACTTATGTTTTATAATCACGATCACTTATAGTATATTGTATATCTTAATTTTCAAGGCATTTTCTTAAAAATTATTTCGCTTAATTGTCATAACACTACTATAAGGTCAGTGTGGACAGGTTCTATTGTAAAGGAGAGATAAAGTTATTTCTGTGGATTTAAAGAGTTAAGTGGTAAAAAAAGCCTATGTTGATAAATGCGCTTTATCCAACAGAAATATTTTAAATCATTTCAAAATCTGAGATTTACGAGAAATTCCTTTTAGAGACTTGAATTTACTTAAGGTTGTTAATGTAGAATAAAAAAATAGGAGAGGTAGAAAATGATCTTTCCAATCCCACCTGCTAAAAAGAAAATCACTTGAATCTGTCCACTAATCTCTAGCCCACTGCCATGAGACCTCTATGTCAGTTCACATCTCTGTCTTTGTTGCTACGTTTTCTAACTAGGCTCAACATGTTTAGTTTTGTTCCACTCTGACCCATATAGCCAGTGTGATCTTTCTAAAAGGCAAGTGCAATAGATATTGCCTCTTCCCTGCTGAAAAGTCTTCAATGGCATTCCCCATTTCCCTTAGAATGAAAAATAAAAGACAAAGCTTATAAGGCCCTCTTCAGCCTAATAGCGTTCAGGACATACTAATGTAAAATATGACATGTTGGCATATTAAGATGAATGAGTTTGAGAATATGGCAGAAGCAGAAAGGTCACTTTGACCTTCTTCCAACCCTTATCTCACGAAGCAGGTCATAAAACCCTCATACAAGAGGTGGCCTCCTTATGCCCAGAGGAAAAAAGAAGCATCTTTACCTCCAAAGACAAAGGGACACTGAGAAGACTCCTAACAAAAAGGACTTGCTAAATTCCCTCCAGTTTATTTCACTTAACTCTTACTCCTTAACCTACCCTATTTCTACATGACAGCCCACTCTTCATCAAACTTAGCGTAGAAATACTCAGATCTGTTTCTTCTGGTCTAGATTTGCTCATGAAGGCTCCTGTACCACAAAGAACTTACATTAAATCAACATATATACATTTTTCCTGTTAATTTATCTTTGTCAGTTTCATTTTCAGACCCAGCCAGGGATCCTAAGAGGATTGAGGAAAATTTTTCCTCCTCTACAAGCCTCCTTTTTCAACTCAACATCACCTCCACTCCACCATCCTTCAAAGAGAACCTCAGTAATTTGAACATGTACTCTCTCACTTCTCGTCTTTTCTCTGCCTGGAACTCTCTTACTCACATCTTTATCTGGCTACCTCTCATTCATCATTCATTAAGGTCTCAGCTTAAACACATCCTCTGAGGAATCCTCCTCTTTCCCTGCAATGTCTTTCTATCCTGGAACTTATTATACTTTATTATCATAACATTTTATTTTAATTGACTGTTTCTCTTATTGACTGTAACTACATGAGAAAGGGACCATGTTTGTCCTGCATACTGTGGTCTCTCCAGGGCCCAGCACAGTGTCTGGTGGTAGTAGGGGCTCAAGTAATTCTTGTTGAATGAAAATATCAGTATCAGTTAGATAATCTTGCAAAATATAAAATATTTTAGTTTAAAGTACCTTTAAACTAGCAAGCACTATAGACTACAAAGGATAAAATAATTCTCTTAATGTATCAATTTTGTATCGTCATTAATTCAGTCAGAGATAAGGTTAAAGATGTATGTTTAAAATATACCTTCCAGGAAAAGTATGTTCAGAATACGCTAGATGAATGGGAACTTCCCTGGTGGTCCAGTGGGTAAGACTCCGCACTCTCAGTGCAGGGGCCCCGTCACCGACCCCTGGTCGGGGAACTAGATTCCGCGTGTATGCTGCAACTGAGTCCGCATGCCGCAACCAAGACCCAGCGCAGCCAAAATAAATAAGTAAATATTTAAAAAAAGAAAAGAAAAAGAAAAAGAATGAAGTTGTACCCCTACCTCATACTATATTAAAAAAAAACTTAACTCAAAATGGGTCAGATACCTCAATGTAAGAATTAAAACTATAAAACTCTCAGAATATGCTAGATGAAGAAAGTGATAGCATAAAATTCATTTAAAATAATAACTACTTTGCGGAATTGTTAGTTGTTCAAAAAAGGTAATCATTTGAAAAGAAAAATGTTGACTAGGCTCTTTCCTGAATTAAAAAACAAACAAACAAAAAACAACTGAACTATAAACTAAACTGAACTAATGCTCCTTTTTTGATTTTTTTGAATAGCTACAGAAGGCATGGTAGGGGTGGCAGGCACATAACGTATAAGCCCTGAACTAATTTTCAAACCTTTGGTCCTTTCCTCATTTTGCAAACCCTTTTTAATACAAGAAAAAGAGAGGAAAAGGAAATAAGATAGGAGAATCATTAGGAAGCATGATCAAGTGCTTTTGAAGAATTCAAATCCTTCCAAAACAAGAAACTGAGGGGAAAACAGACACAATAAAATGGTAGCATAATTCTTTCTCACATCAAGCTCAGCTCAAATTAGGTACTTGGGCATGCTGTGTAGGAAGGAAAACTTATCACCCTTCCTCCACATATACACATTTGTGTCAGTGGGTGGGTTCAGTGTTACTATATTAACTGGCAACTCCACTGGCACTGAGCCACCGAAGAGGCTTCTGAATGTGACACTTGGTTCCTGAACAGACTCTTTCAACACAAGACATATAGAAAGTAAGAGAGGATAACATTTTAAAAATGAAGCAATACCACATATCACTAATTACCTGTTCATAAGAGTGGATATTCTCCTCAGCCATATCTGTAAATGCTGACTTGATATCATTTTGCATGTTTTGTTTCCATCTTTCCCAATCTGCTTTCAAGGCATTATTAGCGCACTCCACTTTATCTTCCAGTTTTCCAATCTCTTCCGTAAGCTGAATTAGATCACAAAGAGATCAACTGATCTATGTATTCCTGCCACTAAGTGAATTCTTGAAGTCTAAGCTGAATATTATAAAATACAGTTTAAGAAAAATACTTTTTTTGAAAAGTCACCAGTATTTACCCTGTATACTAACTAGTTAAAGTAAAGAGAACACTGGATTCAGAGATGTCAAGTAGAGTTCTAAGGTCTGCCACCAATTAGCACTTGACTTTACCTAAATCTCTCTAATCTTGGGCTTCAGTTACACTATTTATAAAGCAAAGGAAATTGGACTACAAGTTATTCCAAAATTTTTTTGCAATAACTCTCTAATTACCACTGATTGTGATGAAATATTTATGTTAAAAGATATGGTTGGGGGCTTCCCTGGTGGCGCAGTGGTTGAGAGTCTGCCTGCCGATGCAGGGGACACGGGTTTGAGCCCTGGTCTGGGAAGATCCCACATGCCGCGGAGCAACCAGGCCCATGAGCCACAACTACTGAGCCTGCATGTCTGGAGCCTGTGCTCCGCAACAAGAGAGGCCACGATAATGAGCGGCCCGCGCACCGCGATGAAGAGTGGCCCCCGCTTGCCGCAACTGGAGAAAGCCCTCGCACAGAAACGAAGACCCAACACAGCCAAAAATAAATAAATAAATAAAAATTAAAAATGAATATCTGCTTATAAAAGAAAAAGATATGGTTTCACATGTTCAGCTTCCCCTTCCTACTCCTCATTTTTCAGCTGTTTTTAGCAGAATGCTCAGTTAACTGACATGTTATAACATCCGTATAGATTATGTAGTCCAACCTGGAGGCCCAGGGGATTAACTTGTCACATTCCACTCAGCTGGTAACAGAGGCAGGTTTATATCACAAGACACCTGACACCTAGTCCACACTCCATTAGACAGGCTGAGTGTGACAGTCATACCTCCTCCTCAACTTACCCACCAACCTTTGAGCATGGAACCCATCAATTTATTGCTTTATATTTAGCACATTTATATAAATTTTTATATATTTATGTATATTTTATACACATATATTTATTCATATAGTCAGCATACATTTATTTATTAAGTTCCTTCCCCATACCAGGCATTATTCTAGGACTTGGAGATTCAACAGTGAAGACAATAGACAAAAATCCTTGTTTTTACCGGAGCTGATATTCAACTGGGGAGAGACAAACCATAAGCAAGATAAATGAAATATGAACTATCATTTGATAATAAGTGTCAAAAAGAAAAATGAAGCAGAAAGGTAGAGAGGGAGTATAAGAATGATGCAATTTTAGATAAGATGGCTGGGGAAAGCCTAAATAAGAAACTGTCATTTGAATAAATATCTGAAGTTGATGTGAGAGTGAACCATGGGGTTCTTAATCAGAAAAGCATTCCTGGCTGAGGAAGAAACAGGACAATGGCCTAGTGGTAGAAGCATGCCTGGATGGTCCAAGAAGAATAAGGAGACCAGCATGGCTGTAGCAGGTGGCAGAGTTAAAATAGAGGGAAGCTCTTAGGAGATGAGGTCAGAGAAGCAGTGGGTGACCAGATCTTACTGAGCCATGCAGTCCATGGTAAGGATCTTAGGTTTTATTGAGTGAGACCCAAAGCCAGAGAGATTCAAGCAGAAATGACACCACCTCTCCCGTGTTTTAAAAGGGGCATATCATATGTTACCACTATTCCTTGGCTCCGAGTATTTGAAAGAGGCTATCATTTAAGAAGGTCCCCATTACAGACATGCTAAAATGTGAAAATGTATGTCTTAGAATCAAAAAAATGTTATTTTACTTCCAATGCTTGTTTGAAATATTCTTTTTATTCATTTGTCAATATTTTGCTGTGAAATGTCACTGCTGACTTTATTTCATTGCAGCCATATTTGCTTTTGTTTCCCTAAGAATAGACATTTGGTATTATATAAATCTTTTATTACCTATGGGAGATCTATTTCAGTAGTAAGGTTGGTTTTCATGTTTTGTGTGTGGCGGGAAAATGTGTTTTTTTCACTTTCTTATTTTGTTTGTAAACTATCTCAGTGAGGCCATTTATTACTTTATGGGTATGTATGACTCTTTGGGGGTAATTATTTTGCTTAATCATAGAGAACTTGTCTAAAAGGATGTTAATGGAATTTCTCATGGTGGACTGTGGATGCTGGAGAATAAGCTAAGGTAAAATTTTACTGACAGGCCAAACTCAAACAGGATCCGGAGAAAGCTCAGGGGCCGGTTACAAAACCTCACTCCTCTGGGCTGTTGGATGGAATCTTGCCATTTTCACAGCCAGATGGAGATGATTAGAAAAGTGTCTTTTTTTATAGCTAGGATGAAGAGGTACCTACACCAACTGTAACTGCACTGTTTTTCTCCTCTGCTTAGGTTTTGCAGTCTAGAAGTGCCATGCACTGGAGTGGAGTGGGATTACTGGCAAAGTTCTTTACTGAAAGTGGCTTTAGGAAACACAGTATCTAAATCATGTATTCTATCTTCCTTCCCCTCCTGATGGAGCTTAAAATGGTGTTACTGCCGTAAGGGATTTAAACAGTCTTCCCCTTTTCAATCTGCAACTCCCTCTTCTAAAAGCCCTTGTTAGTGGTAGTCAGGCTGGTTGGTGCTTCTGCTCTGGCCCAGAGCTACTGCATTCCTAAAGAAGTCCTGTCCTGTTCTCTGACTTCACTCCCACCTACAGAAAGAAGCTTTGTAGCCTGATCAGCATGGCACTGGGATTAAGATGACTAATGATAGGTTAGACTGATCGCAGACCCCACGTCTGTCTTTCACAAGCTGTGTGACACTGGGTAAGAGTACTTTTTGAAGCCCTAGTTTCTTCATCTGTAAAATGAATATAAAAATGACACTACCTATCTCGAAGGGATTTTTATTAAAAGTTGCCTGAGATAATGAACGCATTCATTGATGTGCACAGTGCCTGACATTTTTTCTACTAAACTGTATCTATTACTATCATCATTACCACCAGTACCACCACCATTACCACCATCATCATCAGTTGGTGAAATGGAAATGGATTCCCTCTCCTCTTCCAGTATTTTGGTCTCTGGAAATATACCATTTCTTTGCCAGGGTCTAGGTCTTAATTTCTAGTGCTATTTCTTGATTTATTCTCACCAGTGTAGAAGAGGATACATATGTTCTAAATATACGTGATCAATTCCTGTCATTTTTTTGGAGGCTATATATATATATATATATATATATATATATATATACTGACCACTTTTTATTTCTTTGATGATTCCATCATTATTTTAGTTAGAAAAGGAAAAAAGAGACATTAGGTATTTCCTCACACTGAATCATCTTCCCCTAATTTTGACTTGAAGAAACTCTAATTGACAATAAGCACAAAATACTTAATTCAAAGTAGGAATGATCTGGACTATTATCTTTCCTACCAATTTACAAAGGCATATTATTAGATTTCCCTTCCCTTAGTTGACTGCACTTTTAGCAAGTTCTTTGGTACAAGGAACTGTGCATTTAGATGGTGCAATCCAGGCTCTCAACATAAACACTGAACAAAATTTCACCAAAGTGGTAGAGTAACGTGTTAGGCACCTGGCGGGCCAAAGAAGCCCGTCTAGTGCTTCAGCACCCCTCTAACCGCAGAGCAGGTTTCAATAACTCTAAAAGTAGGGAATTATAGTTTCTATCGGAAAGCAGCATAGAAAAGACAGTTTAAAAGGATTAAAGCTTGAATCATTCATTTCACAAATACTGGAAACAACTTGGCCCTCTGTTGGTGGAAAAACTGAAAAGGAAGCAATCCTTTTTGCCAGGAAAATGTTGTAATATCAGAATAAGTAATAAAAGATTATAATATAGTGAAAAATAAAGATTTAGATTTAACTGCAAGGCTAATGGGTAATCTCTAGCTTCAGTTATATTCAGCTAGAAATGAGCCATACAATTAAGTGAAAACCATTAATACTAAGAGCTCAGGCAAACAAAAAAATATCCTTCTTCAATAGCGAGTACCTACTATAGCACCAGGAAAAGCAGCAATAATAATGACCACTTATTGTATTTCTGCCATGGGCCACTGTATTAAGCTATATACTTTACATATATTATTTCATTTAATCTGCATAATAATATTGCAAATTTGGTAATATTATCTTCCTTTTACAAGCTGGGAAACTGGGAGAAAGAAATAAAAGAGATCACACAGCTTTTTGTGGCATCATGGAGATTCACGTGAAAATACATGCTCTTTCCATAGTGAGTGAATAGCCCCAAGCTAGCTTGCGTGTGGCTTTCAAGGTTAAACTGATTCAGCTCTTACCTTAAGGAGTTTGTTATCTTTTAAAATGCAGATATGCAAAAATAAAACAAAAACCAAAGGCTATAATACAAAGCAGAATGTGATATATATCATAAATGGAGGGAAAAAATTAAAGTAGTACATAGAAAGATACAGCATGGAGGATTAATTCCAACTTTGGTAGGGGACATTCCAAGTGTTAATTTGCTAGGCAGTGAGTGGGGAAGAAGACATCTGGATGAGGGTATGGCATAAATAAAACCACAGGGATGTTATGCTATAGAGTGTGACAAAACAATGGATAAGAGATAGTTTGGAAGCTGGAGGTGGGCAAGGAGAAACATGGGAAATGCAGCCGGACAGGCTGATTGAAGATTGACCACTAGAGGGTGTAAATGCTATTGAGCATGAAATGGATTCTGTAGGAAAAGGTAAGCTACCGAAAGTTTTTGACCAGGACTGAAGTATACTTCAGATAGATTCCTGAGTCAGAGATATGCAAGGATGCTTAAAAGAGAAAGGGGGGAGGAGGAGGGGAAGAAAAGAAACCAATTAACCTGCACTGGGACTATGGAGACAGCAATAAAAATGATGAAGATTTGGTTCATTCCCACTCACTCATCCTGCAGCATTCACTCAGCATCTATCTAGTCTCTGTTAGGAACTAAGATGAAGGGTGAAAAAACAGTCCTTGCCCTCAAGGACTCATGCCTAAGGGGAGAAATAAAAAAAAAAAAAAACAACTGGATACAGAAAATGTGAAATGCAGTTCATGTGAAGCAAATAGGGTGTACAGTCCTAGAAGCATGTTTACTTTGAAGTTTCTAAAAATCGCAGGTGGTCTGTCAAGGTTGGTACCTAGAGTGTGAGTAGGGGAATAGCAAAAGAGGAAAGAGAGGCAGCTGCCAGGTACTAAAGAGATTTCCCTGGGGGGTGTTTGGATTTTCAAACCAGGACCAGGAAAGCAACAGTAACAATGAGATTCCTGATACAGGGGATACAGAGAGGAGGAGATCCTAAGACACAGAATCAGTAGGGGCTGGCAACTGACTAAGTATGGGTGGGCACTGGAAGAAAAGATAAGATTATCTGATATTTTTAACTGGATAGCATTCACTGGAAGAACAGGTGGGGTAGCGTGAGATAGGAAATGAAGGCCTAAAGGCAACAGTAATAGTCTTGCAGGGTGAGGTATACATCAAACAACTTTTGGAGGTCAACCCTGTGATATGTTTCACTAAAAATTCTTACTATAATTCTTACAAAGTGAAAAAAAAAAAAGGACTTATCCCTGAGAAGGAACAGAGTCATGGAGGAAAAAAATAAAGGAAATAACAATGAAAAAAAGAGAAAAATATGATCATGCTAAAAATAGTCCACCATTAACATCAACATATTAAATGTTAAAGTAATATTTAATTACTATGCTTCATTATTTCTCATCCATGAAAAGTACAGTCTAGGAGGTGGGTGTCAGATCAAAGAATAAAAGATGCATGAGGTTCATGTCATATCCCATCAACTTGGATGTACCCTAGATTCAGCTGAAGGGTGCCCCTTCCTTTACTTGTTAGATTGAGCTTGTTTTGTTTCTTTGATTCAGTTCAAGGTTATCTAGAGAATGGTCTGACGGCTAAAGGGCCAAGAACTGACATACTCGTTCTGTCCACGTCAGTTATAGCTCTGAACCCTGGTTATATCATATTATGAATGTTTGTCACAGGTCATGTGGGAAAGTGGGTAAAATAATTTGGATGAATCCACACAGATCATTCATTACTGCTAGGAAATAAAGCCTACATTCTAATGAAATAGCCCTGTGGACCATTTCTACGATTATAGACCATTACACTATTTTTAACAGTTACTCAGTTTTTGAAGCACATGTCTGCTAAGACAACCACAGGTGCACTGAATCCCTCAAACCCATTTAACCACCTTGGAGGTTTTTCTCCTTATTCCCTCAAAGCTGACTTTAGAAAGTGAAACCAATCCAGAAACCCTATAACATTTTAATAGTTTTTATTAAAATAGGCCTTTTATAGATTTTAATTTTCTATGACTTTTATACATTTAAATTTGTAAGAACATATTTTCCCATAAGTACAACCATCAGAAATAGATGGATTTTTATAGAAAAGTTAGATAAACCCATGCAAATACAGTTTATTTATTACCTTTCTGTAAGCAAATGATTATCTAAAATATAAAAATTTTTTTCACAGAAAATTCGTATTTTATTAACAATAAAAAAGATGTAAGTGATAGAACATTTTAGAATCCCATAATAAAGACAAGTTTTTTCCTTTGTGACAAAATGTTGTCTTGGAAATTATATCAGAAACATCTATTTATTTATAAATAAAATATTACAGATGTGAACTGTATAATCACAAAGTTAGGGTAGCAAATAAAATAGGGTAGCGAATAAAATATGAAAAATATTTTTAAAAAGAACATACTCCACAAATATACATCTCCAAAAATATTTTATAATAAATAAAAGTTTGGAGACAAAAATGGGATTACCTGTATACTCATCAACTATTTAAGAGGTAAATACAATGTATCTAGAGTACGTATATTTGATCTAATACTAAACATTAAAAAATAATTGGGCTTTTCTTAGAGATTAAAGTGTGCTTAAAGATGATTAGGTAGGCCTTTTGCTCTTAAGATTTAAGGTTGATCTTTTGATGCTATTTCTCTCAATATATTTTCAATACAGAGGCAAGAACTTTTATATTTACTAATAGAGACAAGAATTATTCCACTGGATTTGCTTGGCTATACTATGTCCTCCTGCAAATGGACTCTGAGAGCTTATCTGGACTTTCTGGCAGAGAAGTGCAGGTATTTAGGAATTACTTTAGAATAGCTTTAGATTTGGCAAGGACTATGAAAGACAGCAATTAACTTTTGGAGGGATGGCACAAGATATGGGTAACTATCTAGCCAGTCAGATGAGTGAAATCACCTTTACTACTAAGGAGGAGATGACAAACAGCCCGATTTCCTTTACATTCTTGCTGGATAGCCTTCTGATTATCTTTGCTTTCTTTGTCTCTAATGTTATCAAGAATGGTCTGATAGTAAGAAAAAGAGGAATTTACAATAGGTGTCTCGAAGCTATGTTGAGGGATAGAGTTAGGAAAAGGAGCTGTGTTTGTGCATGTATGTTGTACATTCTTAACATCTGCCTGCTCACCAGCAATGCTAAGTCCCTACTATGATCAGGTCCTGAGCTGCATGTCACACGTGGCGTCTCATTTAACTTTCTCCATAACTCTTAGAGGTAGCTTTCTTCCCCCCCGTCTAGCTGGTCCAAGTCTTACAAAGTAGACTTTGCACATGATGAATGTGGGTCCGTGTAACAGTGCACTTTCAACGTCCTTCCACCAGCTCTCAATTATGCTTTTCTTCTCTTGAATTATTTGGCAAACTCAATCTAAGTTGATTTTTAAAAAAAATATTTCCTGCCCCCCCACTTTAATTTGATTTATTTGTGCTCCTTAAACCTCTATTCTCCTCCAAAATACAGTTTCTTATTACCTTCAATAAGATGAAAGAACAAATAAATTGAGAATAAAAGTAAACATTCATTCAACAAATCTTTAAGTGCTTACTGTGTCCCAGGCATTAGCCCAGGAACATGACCAAGAGCACAGGGGTGAATACGAGAGGGAAGGTCCCTGTTGCTGGGAGCTTACAACATAGTAGGGGTTTCAGATCCACACTGCATTGGGCATTCCATGTCACCTTACCAACTACCTTAGAGTCTATCAATGAGCTTGTTCTTTTTGCATAAAAAAAGGAAGTACCTCCCAAAGTAAATTTTAAGAAATCCAGAATATCTAGATTCAAAAATTTCCCCAGAAAAGGAAATGTATCTTTATATCTAATAAATATCCTCACTGCATCTTTCTCAGTTGCCTTACGGTATTAATAAGTATTGTATTTGGCTCCTCCTCTCTTTTATCCATGAATTTTAAAAATTTGATAATCACACATATTTATAGGACAGTGATCTAGAGCCTGTGCTCTGAAGTCCATGGGTGATAGTCCTGACCGTGCTGACCTTAGCTAACTAAATTCAGTTCTGTGATAGGCTGCCGTTTCCTCATCTGTAGAATGAGGAAAAAGAAAGTACCTACTTCACAGGATTGTTTTTGAACAACATGTTAGCAAAGTGCCTGAGACTTAAGCATTTAATACATGTTAGGGTTAGAGTGGCACTCCAGAGTGATTATGGAAGGACAATTGTTAGGGTCTCGGAAATGTCCTGACTGAATCTGCCAGCTCACTCACTTCTACTATGTTAGGGAATACTTACTGAGGACATGCATATAAAAGGAACAGCCATAGGGGAAACAAAGAGACATTAATAGCTCAGAAAGCTCCCCAAATGCTCCAATATGCCTGAGAGTATTGGTGGCTGAATGGACAATGTGGCCATGCCAAAAAGTCTATGTAAGGCCATTCCAATCAGACCCTTCTCCAAATCAGATGGGCAAGGCCAAGAAGTCCAGAAATTACCTCCATTTTGAGGAACTAGGTTACCACATTACGTCAATAAATTATTCCACTCTAATACAAGAAATACTAGTATCTTGCTAATTTATGGAATGATATGTCTTGATTAAGACAAACAATGCAGATGGATCTTCCCACACTGATTCTGAAAGTTCCTTAAAATATACTTCCTAGTAACCAAAAAAACCTGTCCAGCAACTTAAGAAGACCCCCTATACTTCCAAACATTCTCTTATGCCTTTAGTTTTTCTTATTCACCAGAGATCAGTTTTTAGAAAACATATTAGTTCCTTCAAGAACTATTTGTTGAGCACGTACTATGTGCCAAGAGTACCACGCTAGACACAGCGCCCCTATGTGAAATATTTTCCTTCTTTTCTCACTCAATTTTTGGCACACTGATGTCATAGAGGTACATCTTTACTTAAATCAGAAAGTCCTCCTAATTCTGATAGTTTCATGATGAGACCAGTACAGAATGACTTAATGTGTGTTTCTTAAATTGGGATTTCTATATCCACATCAATACTCAGTGATAACATAAAGGATTGCCAATGTCATAAATAAATGTGGCATAATCTTGTCATAGATATTTTATGGAGATCAGAGAAAAATATTTTTAAATTAACATAAATATATTATGGAGTAGTGATATTCATATGAAACTTTAAAACAGGACACCTTAATGAAATTTTGATCTTGCACTGGCCACGAATGGGTCTCTCAGACTACTGAGGTATACATTCCAACTTTCCTATACCAAAGAAAGTAAACTCTTTTCATAAAAATGTTTGAACTACACACTGCATTACAATGTGTTAGAAGGAAATCTGCTTGACTGCTGAACTACATATTTAATAAAGATTAATACACTTTGGCATGATAATTCTAGGTGAGTTAATTGCCATGATTACCAAGTTTTATCAAAGTATCATTTATAAAAATTACAGATTGAGAAAGCAGCTTCCCCATAGTCTATTTCTCCAGGAATAGCTGCCAGGATGATAGAAGGAAAGTCAAACTTTTTCAACGACTTTGATCTATCACTGCTAAACAGCAGTCTAGGGAAAATTTCACTTACCTCTCTAAGAAAGAACCACCGTCTCTGACTATTTAATCATCCCCATCCTTCATCACTTATCCCTGACATTATAATCTACAACTAGTGGCAAGTAAGCACCCCTTTTCCTCACCCTATGACTGTCTCTATTTACAAGTACAGCAGTAAGTTCATGTGGGCAGCATGATTAAAATTTAGAGTCTCTCCAATATCATGACTGAGCTCCTAACATCTGAAGAACTTACAAAGGTCTGCTCCTAACGCATTATTGGAAGAGTTATTTTCCTAATGAATGATAGCAATCTCACACAAATTAGTCTAGCATGTAGAATTTATAAGGATAGCATGACCTGGATACAAAAACTGACATTTCTGGTACACAATGGTAATTACAAATCACTCTCCCCTTGCCCCCAGCTTTATCGAGGTATAATTGACAAAGAAAAAAATTTGCATATGTTTGAAATATACAACATGATGGCAAATCATTCTTATTCAGAAATATAAACATAAAAGTCCTAAAAGTTGAGGTAGCCAAATCCAGCAAAGGCCAAGTTGAATTTATCCCACGGATCCAAGGATGGCTAAAATGAGAAAATCTCTCAGTGTAAATCACCACATTAAGTGAATGATGAAGAAAAATCATACACTTACAATGAGTCGGTACAGGAATCCACACAATAAATTTGAACACCCACTTATGAATCAACTTCTCATCACATAGGAGTAAATAAAAACTGCCTTAACCTGATTAAAATATATATACTTTAAAACGTTTAGCAAACATCAATACTAATGGAAAAAATCCTGAAAGCATTTACTTTAGCATCAGGGATAATACAAGGATGTCCCATCACTAATAACTTTACAATGCATTTTTTAGCCAGCTCAATAAGAAATGAAAAAATAAATACAAGGTCTAAAGATTGAATAAATGAGACAAAACTATCAATATATACCCATAAGGTTTTCTACATAGAAAATCCCAAAGAATGTACAAAGAAATTATTAAAACTAAAAATAATTTAGAAGATTGCTGGATATAAGATACATATGCTAAAGTGAATTATATTTCTATACTCTGGCTCAAAAAAAGTTAGAAAATAAAACATTTTAAATATATAATTTATGATAAATACAAACAAAACATAAGGTACTTAGGAATAAATTTATGGAAAGATATAGAAGACCGTTTTGGAAAAAAGCATTTTAAAACTTATTGAGAGATATCAAAGAAGACAAATAAATGGTGAGGTTTCTAAAAATTATTCCGTTTTAAATCTTGTAGCTAGTTCTCTTTCTTTTAATTTCAGTTTAAGTACCAGTTCCTCAGTTAGTCCTTTTCAGACAGCATTTATGTTCAAAGTAGGTACTTTTTCACTACTCTCTCCATCTCAGTCCACTGTTCATCTCCTTAATATTCATTAGAACAATTATTTTTTGTATGTTTATGTACTTTCCTGTTAGAATATAAGTTCTAACATGGGCCATGTGTCTACCTTTTGGCCACTATATCCTCAGTACTTACTATGTAGAAATGTGATAAATATTTGTAGAATAAATGAATGATTTCAGAAAAGTAAAATATTAGTAATGAATCTAGGCTTGTTTTACTACTGCCTTTCCAAGGATTGTTTTAACACACTTTGAAATACCACAGAAACTTACAAGCTGCCTGTACCTAAACCTAAAGGTATATATCACCAAAATTTTTGAGCAAAATAATACAATTTGAGGATAACAGCTATTCTTACTTAAAAATATCTTCATTGTTTTCTTTTTAAAATGGCTTCTCTATTATTGCCTTTTATGGAAATAATTAACCATTCAATCTATTTATTCAAGTGCTAAAACTTTCTCTTCGTAATCAGAAAAGCCGAGAAATTATCATTTTAAAAGTTCTTGAAAATAATATACCTAAATAAAAAGATTTAGATTGCCACTCCATCATAAGACAATAGAAAATTCAAAAATTCAATTCTAATCTGACAGCTACTTCTTCTTAACAAGTATTAATTAAATTGCAGGGGAGAGAGAAGAGGGCTCTTAACAATAAAATTACATTATTTTCTGATTTGTGAGAGGGGTAAGATGTGTCTGAAAAATTAGATGCTTGATTATACAATGCTGCTCAGGCATCCATGTGATTACTACATGTGAATGCCTTTTTTATATACTTTACAATATATACTTTTCTTAAAAAGTAGAAACCTCTCTTCCTGAAATTCACTGCCAATTTTGTTATCCAAATGTAGCTTGTTCAGTAAAGCACAATGTATTTTCTAAAAATGACAAATTAAGTCATAAAACACCCACAAATATAGCTGATACATCACCTTTCAAGTCAGTACCTCCAACACCATTAACGTCCTTCGAATAAGGAATAACCATAATTTTCTTTGACACTGGAATCAACAGAAAGCCAATTGTTTAAACAGCCCCATTTTAGGAAATGTAGTGATCCCTTTTGCATCCTTTGTACAACAGAGGCACAGTAAAAATATATAGGATAGAAGAGGATTCATTTTTTCCAGGTGCTTCCATGAGTCCGATTAATATAAACCTTTTAAAAAGGAATGATGTGGCCCCTAAGAAAAAAAAATTTTTAATCAAGGTCTTTTAACTCTTTCAATATAATTTCCTATATTTGTTTCTGAAGAACATAATCCAAGCCTAGAAAAGCTATATGCTATACTATCATTAGGTTTTAATAGTTATAAAAATTATTTCAAAGCCAAATCTAAACATTTATTTTACAGACCTTCACAGGCCATACAATTTTCTGCCATTAAATATTTTTATTCACTATTTAACCAAACAATACCTCTAGTATTATCTCATTTAATTCTCACTATACACCTATAACGTAAATATTGTTTTACTAACAAGAAAAAGGAATGCTTACTGAGGTTTAAGTTACTTTTTTGTAACTTTTTTCCAGAATCCAGATTCTCTAATTTGTGATCCAACCCCACCATATTACACAATTCCATAATGTGGCCTATGAACCTCAAGACATATATAAGACAGCTCACAGGTTGCATGAAGGAACTCCCATTTATATTTAACTCTTTTTAATTGACATAAAACATTATACTAGTTTCAAGTGTACAACAAAGTTATTTGATATAGTATATATGGAGAAATGATCACCACAATATGTCTAGTTAACATCCATCACCACACAGTTACAAATTTTTTTTTCTTGTGATGAGAACTATTGAACTTTTCAGATCTACTCTCTTAGCAACTCTCAAATATACAATACAGTGTTATGAACTACAGTCACCACCCTATACATTACAATCCTGTCACTTATTTTATAACTGAGAGTTTGTACCCTTTGATCACCTTATATTTAATTCTCATATAATGTTTTTAACTTATATGCATAGTTTATAATACAGATAAAATATATGAGTAAAGTAGTGCAAGTAGATAATTTGTAAATTTAAAATGTACACGTACTGGGAGGTGTGCTCAAAAATATTTAGGTGATAGAGTACGTTATCAAAAAGTCTGGTGACTGAAATGTTACCTTTGCTGAAGTACTGTGTACATCAGACTTTTAATCAAGTGATTTCGCTTGATGTTTTTTCAGACATTCATCTCTTTTCTATCTGAATCCCTACCAAAACTAAAACCTTCAATAGATATGGTCTTTCCTCTTTGACTCAATCAACCAAACTACCATACATAAAAAATACAGCTCTTAAAGTTGCAGCATATTCTAAAACAGAGCTAGCCAATAGAACTTTCTGGAATGAGAGAAATGTTCAACTTTGGAGTGCCCAAAATAGTAGCAATAGCCGCATGTGCCTTTGAAATGTGCTGGTCCAACTGAAGAACTGAAGTTTTCCTTGTATTTAATTTAAATTAATTCATATTTAAATGTAAATAGCCACATGTGGTTAGTGGGTACAATACTGAATAGCAAAGCTCTAGAGAGCTGTGATCAATAAAACTGGAATAGCATATGTACTCAAGTATATAAATTTTAGGGCTTCTCCCCCAAAAAAATATCCTTTAGTAAACCTGCTTTTACATGGTTTCCCAGAAATCCTCTAATATTAATGAATATTTTCTCAATTACTTCATTCTAAAGACATGACGGTATTTTAGAATATTATCTTGAAACAAATTCAGTATTTGGTACTTTTGGATATATATAGTAGTTTACTAATAGAATTCGTTTAGTTTTGTATTTTTTTAAGGGAGACAACACACTAATTATTTTTAGGAAATAACTTCATAATTCAAGTGTTTATTATCATTACAAATAAGTATTTTAAAATTTACTTTTAAAAGCACTGTAAATCGACAAATAAGAAGGATAAGTGGGGGTAGACAAGTTCCACCACATATAAAACATATTTTAAAACATCCATTACTGAAACAGTACAGTTCTGCTGCTTAATTAACAGGCCAATCAAGGGAACATACAGAAAGCCTTAAAACAGTTGCATGTGACAACAAAAACTGAGTATACTTCAAAGGTAGCATTGCAAAGTATTGGGGAAAACATGACTACTCAATAGATAGCTTTGGCACAGCAAGATAGTTACCTGAAAAAATATATAGTTGAATCCACACCTCACATTTATAAACAGAATTAATTCCAAATGGCTCAAAGATTCAAATGTAAAAAAGAAAACCCCAAAAGTTAATAAAAGAAGTGTGATACAATTCTTTTGTCATCCTAACTTATACTTGAAAGTAAAATCCTTTAGAAAAAGATAGATAAATCTGACTTTATAAAAACTAAACTTTTCTGTACAGGAAAGATCACTATAAAGAAAATTAAAATACAGTACAAATGACAAAAAGGACTAATTTCTCAAACAAGAATTTCTTAAAAATCAGGAAAGATCAAGAATAGGTAAAATCTAATGAGCAAAAAACTGACAATTACAAAAAAAGAAAGACAAATTTTACTTAAACATAAAAAATGCTTACCCTTGTTCATCATAAGAAAAATAAAAATTAAAACTACGAAGGGATACTATCTTCACTTAATGGATGGCAACGATTCTACAGTTTGATAACACTGACAAGGCTGGGGTGGGAGGTACAGGAGTAAACAAGTAATCAAACATGTTGGTGAGACTGTAAATAGCTCTCCCAGCGGAAAGTAATTTGGTGGTAGTTCTAATAACATCAACAATAACATCAGCTAATTCTTTTAGCTTTTCCTTTGTACCAGGCACCATTCTAAGCACTTATGTGTGTTACACATTTAGCCCTATGAGCTAGGTACTATTATTTCTTCTATTCTACAAACTGTGGAACTTGACCAAGGTTGCACAATTAATAATGAGCTATCAAAACTGAATAGTCTCTGGTTTAGTAATTTCAATTCTAGGTATTTATTCTACAGATCTACTGGTACATTCACAAAATAATACACGTACAAGGTTATCCACTGAAGCATTGTTTATAGTAGCAAAAGGTTAGAAATAAATGTTCACCAGTTGGAGTCAGATTAAATAAATTCTGGTACATCCATATATCAGAAGACCATGTAGCTATAAAAGACCAATAACTGGAAGGATCACCAAGATATGTTATTATATTAATAAAGCAAACTATAGAAAACTTTATAGCATATTACTACATTCACTAAAAAGTAAAATCAGAATGTATATTTGGATTTGTGGTACATCCATAAAGAAACCTGGAAGGCTACAAAAGTAACTAACAACAGTACGTACTTATAAAGTGGGTGGTGGGAATTGGAAAGATAGGATATGGGGATGGGAAGGAGACTTTTCATTAAATGTGTGTTTTAAAATTTATGAATTTTGAATCATGTGAATATGCTACATATTTAAATAAATTATTTTGGTTTGTTTTTTAAAGCAACATGCTCATTGCTTACATTAGAGATCAAGAAATATATTTTTGGGGACAAATGAAATGTTGACATACCTAATGTTCTATAAATGAGCACTGGTGGCTGGAGATAACATTTGAAGGGACATATATAGGGACTAAAAATGAGGCACAGACACAGAGACTCTGAGCTCCTTTTTCCTGGTTGTTGAACTGTATGAGTATATAACCTCTTCCAATGAAAAGAGGGTCAGATGACTCAAAAGAAGTGTTGAAGATGCATGTGGGAGTGTAAAAGGTGATTATTTTTACATTAATATATAATTTAATGTGTATATTAAAGAACCACATATTCATATATGTGTATGATCTTAAATGTGCATGAGTAAGTTAATCTAAATATCATAACTAAAAATTTGACGCTGGACAAAAACCTTGTTTTTTGGTGTGGAATCTTCTTTGGGAAACTTGTGTCAGGGTGTCCTTACATTTGCATTTCTACATGTGACAGTGATGACCACACCTGGCATATGTGCATGCGCCTTTCGTATCCTCATTAATGGAATATGCAGAATGTGTCCAGCATTTTCCTGGTGTGAGGGTCTGTGACAGATCTTTTAATGCATTAAAGATTTGTTCTGAATGCATTTCTTTGTCCTTTCTCTTATTCATTTTAGATTAAAAGCTTCTATATCAGAGGGTGCCAGCAGCAACAGAACCTGCCTCCTGGGAAGCACAGGACCTCTGCAAGTTTGTGGTTTATTTTGAAAATGCACCTGGTGATCACCAGGTTTTGGATCACCAGGTGCATTTCCAAAAAATTCTTCCCCTCTTCCCCAGCCACACAGCTACTGAGAACTACTGACATACATCATGCCTCCTTAATTCATTTCACATTTTCTTTTTTACTGAGAGATAAGCAAGGCAGGTCAATTTACTCTAAAATTCATACTATTAAAACTGCCAGTTCACTGTCACAGAACATTTCAAATCATCAATAATGTTCTGTGGCAGGAATGGCAAAAAGACTTTATCAGGCGTGCCAACTCTAACTGATCGGTATCAGTCATAAGAAGCATGTTGATATGTATCTTTTCAGATGTCACCCTAGAATACAGTTTTTAAGTTACTGGCACGATTTCTGGAGTCCTGCTTCGACAACCTCTACATGTGCAATATTGAGCCAGTAACTTTTATTTCTCTGTACCTCAGTTTTCACATTCGTAAAATGAAGAAAATTATAGTATCTACCTCACTGTATTGTGTGAGACTTAAATGAGACAATACATGCAGAGCATTTAGAACTCTGCCTGGCACATGGTAAGTGCTTAAAGAATGTTAGCTATTATTATTGTCATCATCATCAATTAGTTTTAGCATAACATACTGATCTGGTTAAAATAAAATTCTATATAGTAATTCCTTGAAAGAAGGCAAAAATTTCAACTTTCCCAGATCACAACTCTACATGTTCTAAAGTGTTTCCAAGTTGCAATTCCCAATTTACTGTGAATTCTAAATATATATATATTTGGAAGCAATTGAAAAAAAAAGCACTAAATTCTTAAAATTCCGTTTTTGTTTTGATCTTAGTAGAATATAATTGTTATCTATCTTCAAAGCCTCACACCCTTCTAGACTTCAAACCCATCTATCAGGAAAAGAAAAAAAAAGGGTAAGAGACCAGGGAGTATAGTGCCAGGTTATAGTTCTGGTTCTACTATTTAACTAACTGTATAACCGTGGACAAATCACTTAACCTTTCTTATCAAAATCTCCACTACGACCACCTTAGTTTATGCCGTCATCATCTCCTTCCTACTGCACTGGACTCAACAGTCTTTTTGTTTCCCAGGCAGGAAACAGAGTGAGCACTTGAAAGCAACTGTCAGTTCTTCCTTTTCCCTTTCTCTTCTTGAGCAATTCAGTCCTAAAGCTTACTTGGTAATGCAGAGAAAGGCTGGTGTCCATTCTGGTGGAGGAAGGAAGGCAACGTCATGGTGGCCCAGAGCAGGATATGAAGGCATTAGCAAGATGATGAGGTCTTCCCTGCAAAGAGTGGTCCAGAATGGGAAGTAACAGCACAAGCAGGGTGAGAAGGGTGTGTACTGCGTGTGGGCAGCATGGAGGAGCTGAGGCTAGCATGGAAAACAGACTCCTAGAGTGGTAAAGAGGATGCTCTTGCATGGGTGTGGTCCAGTGCAGGGAGTGGAAACTTGAGTGGGGTGAGGAGTGCCTCCATTTAGGAAAGAGCTATGAGCTCTTGAGCTATGCAAGATTGTTTGCAAACAGGGAATCAATCAAATAAATAAATATGTAAAGGATAATGGGAGCCTGTTTCTCACTGTCAGAAAGAGAACCACAAATATTGAAAGAAAGAAAACTAGAATGAACCCTCATGTTATTGGATTTAAGTTGGAGGCATTGGTATGAAATTGTTATTTTTAATATTTATAAACAGACAAATCAATATAGATATAAAAATGTGTGATTATACATTATATTCCTATCTATATATCCATAGATATGTTTCCTATCTATGTCCACTCAGATCTTGGAATAATTACCTAAATAGCAATGAACATATCTAATGCCAAGATACTATATTCTAAACATAATTTTTTCCACTAAAACTAACCAGGGCTTGTTAGGAAAATGGCTGATTCCAGGGCTGGAGCTAGAAAAGTACAAGAAGAGCCTAGAAAGTCTTGTTGTACCAGAAAGAAGTAAAGAATGATGGGAACATGTTAAAAGGAGGGAAAAAAAGACAGCTTGAAGATGGTCCTACTGGCCAAATTGGAGGCAATTTGTATATCAAAATACATAGTGATAGTAATGGACTAAAACCCACTGATTAAAATAGAAAAGCGCACGTGTACACACACACACACACACACACACACACACACAAATCAATTTAAAGTTTAGGGCTTCCCTGGTGGCGCAGTGGTTGAGAGTCCACCTGCCGATGTAGGGGACACGGTTCGTGGCCCGGTCCGGGAAGATCCCATATGCCGCGGAGCCTGCGTGTCCGGAGCCTGTGCTCCGCAACAGGGGAGGCCACAACAGTGAGAGGCCCGCATACCGCAAAAAAATAAATAAATAAATAAAGTTTAAAGTAAGGTAAGGAATGATATAATTATAGTCTCAGAGTAGCTCCCCACAAAACGTTTTTTAATTACAAAGGGAAAGGAGTGATTTTACAGTGGAGAAGCTTGGCAGACATCACCTTAATCGAGTGAGATCAAAGAGTATATCGTTAATGGGACAAATAAAAATCATGTGCTACCTAACAGGTAGATTGCAGCATCACTTGAGTAATGTTCCTGTCAAAGATTGACAGTTTAAATCTAATCATAAGGAAGTATCAAACAAGTTAATACTGGAGGTATTCTACACAATACCTGGCCTGCAATCTTCAGTGTAATGGTCATAAAAGTCAAGGAAAGATGAAAAACTATTCTAGACTGAAGGAGACATCTAACCATTGTCAAGAACATTACAGAACACTGGCAAAATCATTCAGGGGTCTGTGTGTTAGATAATAGTATTGTTTCAATGATAACTGATTGATACTGATAGTTGTATTATGGTTATATGGGAGAATGTCCTTGTTTGTAGGAAACATACACCTTTAAGGGGTCATGAGCAGGTTTGCAGTTTACTTTCCAATGGTTCAAGGAAAAGAAAAGATTTTTAAGTTGTACTTGCAACTTTTCTATAGATTTGTCACTTCAAGATTAAAAAAAAATTTTTTTAAGCCTATAACATACCAAATCAGAATTCTTCCCTGCTTGAACTCTTCGGTAGCTCCCCACAGCAACTAGGATGGAACCCATGGCCTACATATTCTCATCTGCTTGCTCAGTCCTCACGCCCCAGCTGCTAATGAAGGGGTACTTCATTCCCTATACTCTAGCTACACCAGATATAACTAAAGCTCCTGGAACACAGGAAGCTAATTCCCATTTCAGAGCTTTGCACGGATTCTTCTTAGAACACTTGTGCCAGATTTGGGAATGACTGCTGCTCATCAGCACTCAGCTCTCCTCTCAATGTCACCTCCTCAGAAAGGCCTTCTCTTCCCCTCCTGGTGTTCTCCATCACATTATCCTGTTTTATTTTCTTCATAGCACTAAGCACTATCTAAAATTATCAGAGTCATTTATTATTTTTTTCCTTTATTTTCAGTATCACCCCCCCCACCACACACACATACAAGACCATAATTTCCATGGGGATAGGGGCTATGTCAGTCTTGGTCACTGCAGTGTCCCCACCATGAAGTGCTTAGATGGGGAGGGAACTCATAACTCTTGGCTGACTGACAAGCTAGGCCTCAATTTTCTTATCTACAAAAGTGGGAATAAAGTATGCCTAACGTGTAGTATTATTCATTGCATAGTAAACGTAAATCATTAAAACAGTGCCTGGCATACAACAGGTACTATACAGATGCCAACTGTGCTTCAGAAAGGAAAGCACTAGTTTGGGTCTAGAACCTCTTTGAAAGTTGAACAGAGCTTTGATTGGGGCATTTCCCCTTAAGTCTGCTCCGCTATTGACTAAGCTTTAGTAGAGAGAAAAAGTTCACTCTCCAAAACCCAGAAATGTAATAAATCAAAATGCAGTTAATTTGGTGATATGGCACTATACTAGAAGAAAAACTACTGGTTCTGTTCTTTGTAGAAATATAATTTTTTTATTTTTAGAAGTACTATTTAAAAACGATTCATACTTTAAATAATGTTTTATGATACCATTACATGTTTTCCAATATATTAGCCTTTTATACTTTCTTCTTCTAACTTACCAAAATTTTTACTGACACAAGCTCCAGATTTATAAACATTAATTCATCTTCAAAAAAAGTTTCTTCAAAGTAAGCATTATTTCTGCCTGTTCGTGGATAAAGAAGACTTAATATGTCTGATTAAGGTCACAAGTTAAGTAAAAGTGAATCAAAGCCCTCTCCAGGCTTCTGACTCCCAGCGTGTTCCTACTCTAAGCATAATCATGTATTTATTGAGTGCCCAGGCAGGGCCAGGAGTGAAAGAGATATGTAAGACAGACCCCTAGGACACATTTCTTATTAACGAAAAGTCTAAATTAAAAGGAAATTGAATCTATTTTGAGTTTCTATATGGGAAAGCTGTTTAAACTATTATATCTATGGTAGGCAGAGCTCCACAAACCAAACCACAAATCCACGAGGACACTATAAGTAGAATTTCTTAAATCCTGAGAAGAAATGACTGGAATTTTAAACTACCCCTTTTACTTAACCATCTGTTACTTTTTCTGTTGCAGTCAAGACAGTGGGGAAAAAATGTTCCTAGAGAAAGACACAGAGCTTACAATCTTCCCTTAGAAAATCACCTACACCGATGTTACACTGCCTCTTTTCTTCAGTATTTCATTGTCTCCCCCCTGCCCCTGTCCACCCTCACCCACCACAAACGTACACAGGCCTTATTCATCAGGACTGTAAGTTTATGTGTTCCTTTTTCAAATCAGTAAGCCTTAATATGCAGTAACTTCCCCAAGCAAATTTCATGGGTAAAAATTTTGGAAGTAGTACAATTTTTTTCACCTCACCCACAAACATCTCCTGACTAATTTTCTGGGTAACAGTTAACATGAGTAATTTGGTGTTCAAGTTTGTGCTCACATCAGATATGCTGGCCTTGCAGGATTCTGAAAGAAATAACTAAAAAACACGTTTTTTGTGTCAAAAATACATTATAAAAAAATGTGTTGATCTTTGAAATTATTTGGAATATTTTACCTCTAGTCATTTATTAATTTGTTCCTTGTTCCACATTAGATTTAAGATGGCTTCCAAAATTATACTCTACAACTAGTTTAAAGGTATTAAGTGGATAAAGACATTAGCACAAAGGAAAATAAGAATAGGGGGATAACAAGGTAAAGCCAGGGGTGAGTCTGACACATAAAAGACATTTGCCAGATAGAAGTGGATCAGAATTGGGGTTCTCAACAGTCTAGAAACTAATGTAAAGAGTGGTATAAAGAGTGGGATAGGAACAGGTATAAAACCCAAGATGTGTACACGCTGGAAACAAGCTAATGGCTCAAGAGAAATTAAATCCCATTGTTGGTGCTGAGACATAAATGAAACTTTTCTCAGGGGTCCTCATAAAGGAAAACCAGAATGTAGTCTGTGCTGTTGAAGCTTATCATAAGGGATTTATGGTTCTCTTCCTTAAAATGTCCCTTATTACAAATCAGTGGTACAAATCAATGGTACAAGTCAATGGTCCAAGCATTGTTTAGTTAAAATAATTGGTTATAGAGTCCAAAACATAACTTTTTTTTTTTTTCTTTTCGGTACGTGGGCCTCTCACTGTTGTGGCCTCTCCCGTTGCGGAGCACAGGCTCCAGACGTGCAGGCTCAGCGGCCATGGCTCACAGGCCCAGCTGCTCCAGGGCATGTGGGATCTTCCCAGCCCGGGGCACGAACCCGTGTCCCCTGCATCAGCAGGTGGACTCTCAACCACTGCGCCACCAGGGAAGCCCCAAAACATAACTTTTTAATAGTCAGTATAAATTCATATACATTTTAAATTATCTATTCAATTGCCTAAAGTGACCAGGTGGGGCAAGTGGGAGTGGTCACTAGTCAACTCAAGATAATTGATGCCTCTTTTTTTTTTTTTTAACAATGGGAAAGTCTAACAAGCAGGATTACAGTTATCATTTCCAAACCTTAATCTAGAAAAATGAGACATCCAATATATACTTCAAATACAAAATATTTACAATCTAACACTGGTTAGGTACTGCACTAACAGTTTTCATAGGCTGATTTAACAACACTCTAAGGAAGATATTACCCACAACTTTTATAGTTGAGGAAACTAAAGCAAGGAGAATGTAAGTAACTTGTCCCAAACTACAAAGGCACACAATACTGTAGCTGAAATTACATGCAACTCTGCAATTGGGTTTAAGACCTTATATTAAATACTTTTCAGATACTGCTCTACTTGCAATGCCATGAGACAAATAACAGAGGGAAAAAGTAACCTGGTAAAATCCCAAATAAAGACCTCCCCCCACAAAAAAATAAAAATAAAAATAAACACCCCAGGCTCAACAGACTTATCATAAGGTAGACACGATTTTTTGCTATTTAATCAAATATTATCCTTTACAAGTTTATATAAGTAGCAGCACATGGATCTTTTTTCCAACCACCTGAATGAATTATGCCCTGAATGAGAGGTCTGACTGTGACGGTATGGAGGGAGAGGAATGCTAGGCACCGCCTGGATCTTCGTTCTGGGACGAGAGGCTGCTGAGGGCTTTGTTGATTAAGCGTCACTCATTCACCCAGATCCCCACCCAGTGTTGTGTCTACAGCTCCAATACACAGGTACACTGTGTATGTGAGGCACATATTTATTAGCTGTTTACCCAAAATCCATTCCCCACTCTCCTTCTTACTACATGAAAGAGCTCCAGTTTTTTTAGGTATTTGCATCAGAAGGCAGTTTGTAGATGATCCAAGTCCATTCTGATGCTCACATTCCCACTGCAAGCAACTGGCTTGATCCATGGACTTTTCAGGACTCTGGCCAATGAGATGTAAAGAAAAGTCTGCTGATACCTTCTAAGATAAACTGATAAAAGGAAACATACAAGAAGAAAGTCCTTTCTCCTTCCACTGGATAGCAGCATGTCCTTCACTGCTGTGTGAGTGTGTGTATATGTACATGTGTGTATCTGTGTGTGTGAGAAATACATATAAATGCAAACAGGCAAAAAAGAAGCAGAGAAATAAAAACAGATACTAGAAAATGAGGCACATGGAAAGGAATAAATTTATTAAAAAGGGGAGAGGTGAGACAACAAATATCTGAGAAAACGTAGAGTCAACCTCTGCTGCCACCACAAAAAAAAGCTGTGTCAATATTATCATTTCTTTAAAGCTTAAAGAGAAGGCACTCTTGCTCTATACATCATTTAGTACACTATCAAGAACATTTGAAGATTAATAACCACAATTTGAGGATGGGAGTAAAAAACTGGTTCAAAAATAGCAACTCACACAGAGCAAGGACCAGATTAAATAAATTTGGTATCTGTTTGTATCTTCTGAATGTGGCTATATGCAAATCCAGACTATAATGATCTTATGAAAATGCATTTTTTATTTTTGTTCCCATAAATATACTGTTGAACAGCTATGGCATTATATCTAGATCCAACTCTCAGATTCCATGCACATATTGCTAAATGTCAAATGTATTCATATTCATTTATATTTGAATGCTGCTTTGAGTGGCAAACTATAAATCATCCATTCAAAAATAAAAATACAAATAAAATGGATATGCAGCATTATTTAGCACCACAGATGAACTTTATTTATCTTACAGTTAAACAGTGAAGTGAATAAGCATTTTCAAACAGAAGCTCTGACTCTGAAAACTTATAACTAAACTGCAAAAACTACAAGTTCCTCCAAGTATCTGAGTTTTCCTCAAAATCTGTTATTGTTATACCTTCATCTCCACAGACAGAAAATTCCTTACTTTGAATATCTACTTTATTGAATCTCTTCTTTATCAGAGCATCTAATGCTCAATCTCTCTTAAAATGTTTTATTATCTACAGTTACCTTAATTATTCTGTATCAAGCTGTTTTTATAAATACCTCATAAATGGAGAGGTGGTTAAAAAATTTGAATGACCCTAAATAAATCAGTTTAGTTCATCTTATTGGTCCAATTATTTACCACCAGCCGAAGCTATATAAATTCTCTTTCCTTCTCCTCACTAGCCATCCCTTCTTAGATTTTTATTGTTGGAATATGCCAAGGCTCAGTCCTATTAAGTCCTGGGACCTCTTTTTTTCATCCTTTAGTGACCTCAACAAATGTCATGGCTTTAAATACAACCTGTCTGCTAACAACTCCCACATATATATCTCCGGCTGGATCCCTTCCCTGACCTCTGGATTTTTATGTTCATTTTCATATGTGACTCCCTACTCAACACCTCACTTGGGTATCTGATGGGCACATCAGCATTATACAATCAAATCTGATTTCTTCACCTTCTCCATGTTCTTCCCAAACCTGTTCTTCCCAAAGTCTTTGGCATCTCAATGCCAACACTTAACTTCCAGTTGCTCAGTTCAAAAACCTTGGTATAATCCTTGTTCACTCACAATTCATAGTCCACCAAATAGCAAACAACTCTCTGTCTTCAAAATATCCTCAGGATCTGACCACTCCACACCACTTCTGCCCTGGTCCAAACTATGATGTCTCACTGGGGTTGGAAGAGCTAGTCTCCAGCTCTGGCCTTCTCCCAGTCCATACACACTCCACATAGACATTATATTTTGTCCTTCCCAAGCAAAGTAATTGATTTAGAACAATTCTGAACATGTCACTCCTCTGTTCAACTGTCGTCTTCCTATCTTGCTGAGACCAAATCTTAAAAGGCTCTACATGATCTGACCCCTGGCGACCTCTCCGACCTCATTCCATTCCAGCAACACTGGTCTCCTTGCTTTTCGTGAAACATGCAGGCATACTTCCACTTTGCGCTTACTGTCCCCACTGCCTGAAATTTCTTCTGCCGGGTATTCATGTAGTTCAAGACCTCACCTTTTTTGGGTTTTACATAATCACCTTCTCGGTAAGACCTTTCCTAACCCCTAATTTTAAATTGCATTGCTCCCCAACACTACCTCTTCTCCACACTTATCACTATATAACAATACACTATAAATTTCAGTTGTTGCTTACTGTCTCTATCACTAGAATATAAGACTCGTGAGGGCCTTTCTTGACCACTGTCTCCCTAGTGCTTAGAATAGTGTCTTTTATATGTTAGGTACCTAAAAACATTTGTTAAAAGGTTTTCGTTGAATACTTCTACCTTAAATGCCATCTCATCATGACATAAAGTTGCACATCTCCAATTTTCTTCTTCCTCTTATATGGTACAGTTCAATTTGTAAAGCCACAATCTGCTTTCCTTACAATCTAGAAATGTCAAGGGTCACTAAGAACTTGAAACAAGGGCCACCCTCATTCTTTAAGTGCTTCAGATTCTATCTTCCACCTACATCTCTCTCAAATTTCTCTTCTCTGCAACTCCACTACCACCTCTTCAGTTCAGGCTCTCGCTGAATCCACACAGTCCAAAGGAAAAAGCCCATATTCCTCATCCTGACAATTAAGGCTCCTTTCCCATCTGACTGCGGCCCATCTTTAGAGCCACATCCCTCAATTCTCCTGTACCCTGCTCTCTACACATCAACCAGGGTTCTTCAGTTTAGCACACTTTTTTGAGCCTTTACTACTTTTCATAATATCCACTCACTAGTCTTCAAGCAACAATTACTTACTCATTCTACAGGACCCATCTCAAGTATTACTCTTGTAAAGCCATCAAAATCACAACAGCTAACAACCACTGAGTGCTTTCTATGATCCAAATAATTGACTTGCATTGTATCATTTGATCCTTAAACAAGCCTATTAGAAAGGTACTAACAATGTCCCCCTTTATACATGATAAAATGAGGCTTAAAAATATTAGGAAGGGCTTCCCTGGTAGCGCAGTGGTTGAGGGTCCGCCTGCCGATGCAGGGGACACGGGTTCGTGCCCCGGTCCGGGAGGATCCCACATGCCGCGGAGCAGCTGGGCCCATGGGCCATGGCCACTGAGCCTGCGTGTCCGGAGCCTGTGCTCTGCAATGGGAGAGGCCACAACAGTAAGGGGTCCACGTACCGCAATAAAAAAAAAAAAAAAGTTAGGAAATGTGCCTTAAGACTTAATAAACAGATAAGCTAAGATTTGATCCCAGGTCTATCTAATTCCAAAGCCTAAATGACAAAACTCTAAATCAACAGCTGAACTGACCTTCAAATGAGTATTCTACAAGTCTTTACTGAGTTTAGGTCACTTTGAAACAATTGATTTTATTGTTGTGAGATAAGAAGTACAAACCACAAACTCTAAGAAGCAGCCACTTTACAGCTACCCAGATAATAAATCAAGGAATTCGCTATAAAACATTATTTTCCTTTGCAGGAAAACACATAATTTTTGTGGGCATGTTTGTGTGATAAGAAAAAAGTAATAATAATGTCATAATTGCCAATTTACAGCATATACAAAGTTACATGCACGGTAAAAGACAAGAGCCTTGTATTTGCATGCCACGTAGCCCACCTGATAAAGATCACCTGATATGTCTAACATGACCTCCAGAATGTTACATCAGTGCTCTACTTCTACCCAATAATTATAACTACACTAGTGTTTGCCCTTCTTGGTAGAGCTTCATTTCACTGACCTTTGCATTATGAGTTGCTTTGCCCAATTTGCATATAACTTCCCACCCAAAGGTGACTTTGATGTAGCTTCTGAAGGTAGCCCCAGCAGGTCTCCATAGAAATGGCCCCAGGGTTGTCTCCAAAGTGCCCTGCTTGAGTTGCCATGGTAAACAACCAGGCTAGATTGCTCTATTCAGTTCTCTGCCAGGGTCTCCATGGTGACTGCAAAGGAGGGCTCCTTAGAAGGACCTCACAAGGGCACGTTTCCATGGTGACCCTATCCTGCATATTTCTAAGCAACTTCCCTTCAGTTGTTCTGCAACCAATCAGAGCAGGTTCATTTTGAGAGTAACCCTGGAAGGTTGCTCCCAAAGATATCATCGTAACACACAGGTATTTGGAAGTGAGGTCTGTAATCAAATAAACTGCTTGAAAATGTAAATGGTACCATTCACAAATCATTAAATTAGTTCCTATGCATTTTAGGATCTGTTTTTGATGGGTAACAAAAAAATACTTTCTCTGTTTCAAACCTTAATAAAAATTATCTTACAGAATATAATGTAGATAATTAAAGTTTCAAATTTCTCCAATCTTACAACATAGCAGCTAACTAGGTAAAAAATACTTTATAGTGGACATGTCTCACACACACACACACACACACACACACACACACACACACAAAATGAAATCCAAAATACAGATGGATCATCAGGTTATAATGAGATATCAAGGAAATTTTTATAGAGCAAAAGACAAAATATTTGCAAGTCAAATGAAAAGAAAAAATGTGTTTTTTAGTTGAGTTGGGAAAGCCTAGCCATATTTGGGCCTAAACTATTTTTTCCTGTGTTTTTGTGGTTGGAACAATCCCAACTACTCTTCCTTTCAATTTAAAATACGAATATAAGCCATTCTGAACAGATGCTTGGTTTTCAAGCCATTTTACTATTCTCCTGAAACTTTAAAATACTGTACTTTTCCTAGTATTTAGTCAAGGGCAATATCTTATCTAATCACAAATTTCAATATCCCACAAATTTAAATATCTTTAGAAATTATTTAACAAATAAAAACATTCTACAGTTACAATGATACAATTATAATTGTTGTACATGTGCTCACCCATCTCTGTTCATTCCAGTTGACTTTTTAAATTAAAAAAATATATATATGTACATATATGTGTGTGTATATATATTATATAAATATAATATATATAAATGTGTATATACATTTATCCCTTACTGTATTGAGGTTAATCTTGGATTTCCTCTTTTTTCTCCTCATCTTGAGGTAAAAGCAAGAGCTCCCCCTCGACCACTAGTTCCATTTGTTCTACATTTTCTGTTAGTCTCTCTCACAGATTCCATTCTCCTACTCTGTCCACAGCAGCCCACCACTCCCCACTCACACTCCATGCAGGAGAATAAATTTGAGTTTGAAAAATAAGCATAGTTAAGAAAGGTGAGGATAATTCATAATCACGTTTTAGTGAAATCTCAACATTTTACACAAAGTCTGATTTTGTAGAGACTTATTGCTTCAAATGTTCAATATGTTTTTATGAAGCCAAGCAATCACTGCAAGTTTCATTCATTCACAATATTTATTGAGTGACCACCATGTACCAGGCACTGTTCTCTGGGCTGAGAATACTTCAGGAAATAATTTAAAAATTCCTACCCTCAAGGTATTTAGATTATGGACAGGGAGAGAAAGAGAAAGATAATACAAAGAAAACCAGTAAGGATTTCATCTTTTGTGTTAGAAAATTATTAAAGCTAGAGAGAAAATTAAAGAAGGGAGGAGGGAGGTTAGCTCCAAAGCCAAGTTGGGATGGGCAGCAATAATACTATGGATTAACGGGGGGCGGGGGGGTTGGGGGCTGCGGGGGTGTTTCAAGGACTCCCCCATTCACCTGACATAAGTGTACTCTAAACCCTTAAATTAAAAATAAAATTAGGAAAGTCTCTTTCATAGAAAATGTAATAAAAGTTAACAAAGTAATGAGTGATTTCTCCAACTTTTATACTTGCTCTCTGAGAGGCAGCATGGTCTGAGGGAGGCAAGTGATACTCTTACCTCCAGTCCTACTTCTGTAGGACTGTATAAATTTGGGCAAGTTACTCTACGTTTCAAGCCTCTTCCTCTGTTTTAAAATGATAACAATTCTGATCTGATAGTATCATGACAACGTGCAAAGACAAGAAAATATAAATGCTAAACTATTGTGCGTGAAAATATAATGTCTGATATTTGCTTTAGAGTACTTCAGAAAAAACAAAAAGTGAGAAATAGCCAGGTGAAAAAAACTGGGCAAAATGCTGGGAATTAATGAAGCCCAGTGGTGGGTAAATGAGTTCATTATATTACTAGATCATTTTTTATGTTTGAAAATTTCCATGAAAAAAGTATTTTAAGAAAAGGATTAAACTTGAAAATGAAGATACTTCCTTTGTAAAGATTTTTACAATAACTAGAAAAATATGTATAGGAACACCAACTTACCTTGTACAAATTTCTTATAAAACTAGTAAAAAGTAGATTTATTTACTGAGTACTTACTAACCTTCTGGAACAATGTTAGGTACTTTTTTCCATACTTTCTGAATTCAAGCACTCTAATTAAAAAAAAATTAACTTCATACTTTACTCATTGTAAGAAAAAATATAAGACAGAAAGGCAGAAAAGCATTGTAAGCTTACAGACTCACCTGGTACTCAATGTACAAACGATTTTTGGAAGAAATTTTAGTATCATTTACTGAATGCTTAAAAAAAAGCATGTAATAGAGCTAATACAAATTTTAGACAATCAATTCTACGTGATTATAACAAGAAATTTAAAAACTTACCAGATCAGTATCTGCCTTTTTAGAGGTCAAAGCTTCAACTTTGGAATCCAGTTCTGCCTGTATTTGATCTCTTCTTTTCATGACACCCTTCATATTAAAACACAGGAATGAAACAGGTTGTACTTAGTTTTAATAATCTTTGTATAACAAAAATATACATTTGAGAATATAAATACCATCTCTTCCCCAAGCCATCAGTCATCTAGGGGTGTAATGACTTAAAAAAAAATTAATCTCTAAAAGCTAAACTGATAGCAAGTATTTAAAGGAAACTTTTTCATAATCTTTTATTAGTTTTCCCAATGTACACCTTACTGGTTTAAGTACTTTATGTACAAAAGACATGCTTTGATGATGCACTCTAGGCATGTACAGTTCTTCAAAAAGAGCAAAGAACTAAAAAAGTCAATAGGAGCACTGAAAATACATGCTATGGTGTAAACTGGTTGCAGTTGGGAGGGCACATGGGCTACACATCTGAAAGTATCTACAATCAGCCCTCTTATTGGACTCCAAAGGCAGAGTTAATCAAAGTCAATTACAGTGGGGAATCAAAATTGAAGTGTGCATTCACATCTTAAGATTTTATTTTAGCTTAAAATATGTAAGTATTAACCAATTAGCCAAGACTGAGGAGAAAGCATGGCGTCTGCTCTGACTTAGAGAAGTTCCATCTTGTTTTCTTGAATAACCATGATTTCACGTTTCAGTTAATACACCCTGATGAAGGAATTTGAGTGCAGAATTCATCTACATCTTTTATAATGTTTTCTAGTCTTTTTCAATGTCTTTCCCTTGGTGACTCACTTTTCTTCCAAGACAGTCTTTGTAGACACCAAGATTCTTTTTATTTGTACTCATCTTTCACTGGTTTCCATAGTATTAATTAAATAATGAAATCGTAATAATGAACACAAGTGGCCTAAACAGTTCAAGGCAAAAATAAAACTAACTCTGGGTAAGCAAACAGCTCAGCCAGGGAGAGCAGAGTTGCAGGACATACAAGAGAAGGGTCTTAGTGAAGTACAGGTCTTTTGGGTATTTTCAGAGGAAGGGAAGAACCTTAACCACAAATCAGTTAAATGGAACCAGATAAGCTGGCTCTACAGTATTTGAGAGAATATTGAGAGGCATTAAGGATAAAAATCATCCTGAAAATGACTCACCCTGGTTTTGTGCCTGGTGGAATCAATCTTAAAACGTTCAAAAGAGATGAACATTTCTCTTGTTTTCAAAGAAATGAATAGAAAATTCAACTAATTATCACAAATTCTTTTATATTTACTTCAATGTTTAATGGCCATTAATGTCAGGAACCCCTTCCTTTCTCTAACCCAAATGACACATACTATAATTTAGTCCCATTAATTTTATGTATGTTTCCATAAATATGAAATATTGTGCTTCATATAGATAGAAATATTTTAAGTAAGAGGTGACTTCAGAAGACAACTAATAAAAACTGCACAAATTTAGTCAAGGCATGTATTTTTCATTATTTTAGCTCACATTGAAGAAAATATTCCAATATAAAACAGAAGCACAACTTCAATATAAGTGCTATTGATTATACCCTAGGAACCTACAAAATAATACAATCAAATGAGGACCTATAAAATAATTCAATTCCGGTTGCTATTATAATTTTTCCACACCTTTAGTAATACAGGATTTAAATTGCATAATTTCCATCCTGACATAAAGAGCAAAACATCTAATTAAGGGAAAAGAATATAATATTTTTAATGATAAAAATCAGATCTCTTTGAACAGCCACACAAGAGAGATCAATAATGAAGTAAACCAATGGAATGTAGCCAAGGAAATCGATGGAGGCAAGGAGGAAGCACCTCAGCAGTGAAACATTAGAGGACTTTGGGAAGCAGGGAGGGTGTGTTTATGGGAGGATCACAACAAAGTCAAGTAACAGCAGAAATCCGAAATACCTACAAAATATTTAATGATTCTGTGAAAGGAAAACCTAAACATGATAAATACGAAAGAGGCAGCTATCATGCCGAAAGGCTAAGAGAACTTTTCTTAACAAGACAAAGTAAAAAAAATTTTTTAAGCCTCCCAAATCAAGAGTACATGAATATAGAAACCAGACATGGATTCAAGTCTAAATGGCAGAAAAAATGGACTATAACTGAATGCAAGCTGACTCCTTCCCCCACTGTCACCCTACAGCACCAGAAAGCTGAGGGTATCAGTTCAACTGTGCAAGGTATTGTGAGCAGAGAATAATACTGGATGAAAAACATTAGCTTTGCAGATAGCATTGCTAAATCCAAAATATCTGGAAACCTTAACTTGAACTGAGGAGGTTAAATGCAAAACTCTGATATAAGAGGAATAAAAGCCTTTTCAAATAGTGAAAGAAACATGTTAATTTGAAGGATCTCTTTTCAGAAGCACCCAGAAGACAGAACAAACATCAAGATCCTACTCAAGTACTTTCTACATAATGATACTAAATATATTGCTAAATCAAATGTACCTAGAAGCAAGAAAGCAACTCTTTCATGAAAAGAAATTTCTCAAGTGCTGAAAAATTTTAAAGTAAAATTTTAAAAGGCTGGAAAAACTAATCATACTCCCTATGTAAATCTTGACTGAGGATGCTTCAAATCTATCTTATAAACTGTTGTTGCTACTGTTGAAAATTCCTGTCTTTTATTAACATATTCTTCCACTCATCAATTCATTCATGCAGTGAACAAATATTTATGAGTATCTACACGCAAAGCATCCTTCTAGGATGGGAAGATAGTGGTGAACAAAAAGAAATAGAAACTGCCTTTATAAAGCATATAATCAGGTCAGGAACTAAGGTAGAAGTAGAATTAGGTGTTCTTACCATTAACATTTCACTATAAAGCACATACTCATGTACGACAGGAAGCAGGGCCTCTGAGAGTCCAGACATCCGTTTTTCAGTGGCCTTACAGCATCTGTCAATGCAGCTGGCAACACCTTTTAGAGTATCAGCCAGATCTTCTTCTGATGCTGACCACAGAATATGAATTGGGCCATATTCTTTCATTTCATCAAAATATTCTAAAAAAATAATAAGTTCTTCAATTTACAGGAGTTTTCAAAATCCCTGTATTACAGACAATAAGAAAGGACCTTATTTTCTCATTGTGCACATGTTCTTGTACATGAACATAAGAATATGGATATCATCTTTCATTAAATTGACCTGTCATCCCAATCTGCTCAACTGGTCCTTGAATGAAAACTTTCCAAGTGTAGTCAATACCATGCTTTTTCATTCCCAAAAGTGTCCTGGCTTGGGAGATAAATTATACGATCACTGTATCTATCACAGACTTCTGCCTACCAAACAAACTATACCTGAATACCTCATAGGTAACATGACCTAAACAAAACATGTCTTCTTTTTCCTCTTATCCTGTTTACATATCCTCTTAATGGTAATTGCTTCCAAAAAAGGTGGGGTCATCCTAGACCCTAGACTCACGCCTGCACAGAGCCAGTCAGCAATTCCAATATTTCTATATCTCTATCTATCTATCTATCTATCTATCTATCTATCTAACCATCCATCCATTTACCCACCCACTTACCTACCCACCCACCCACCTCTCCTCACTTCCACTGTCATCAGCACCTCTAACCTGCACTACTGCAAGGGACTTCTAACAATTCTCCCTCTTTCAATTTTTGTCACAGTATATGAACAGTGAAGTTTCTTAGCTGAATTAGAAAGTCCTTTATGATCAGTCCCTACCTTGCCTCTCCAGGTCTAACTCCTCAGATTCTCCCCCAAAGATATTTTAATTCAAGCCAAAATAACCGCTCATTCATGAATATCTCATGATTTTTCCTAACTTAAACAATGCATGTATCTTTTAGTCTTGCCCTCTACCATTTCTATATGACAAACTACTTCTGATCCTTTAAGTCCTAACACAAACAAATCTCTTCTGTTTCTGTTCCAAAGGCTTCTTAGATGCTTTGTCCTCAATGAGTCTATTATAATTTTATACTTCTATTAAAGCCTATCATAATTTAATACTTCTATTATCCCACTTTATTATAACTGCTTGCATAACTCACACATGCCTAGGCCATATGCTCCAAGACTCAACTGGGCAGGGTCTTATTATTTTTTTAATCTCAAAGCCTAATACATAATATATTCAATATATATTTTCATATCAATGAAAGAATGAATAACAAAAGACTATTCAATGCTTGATAAGCCAAAAATTTATCCAAAAATTTGCATTTCATTTTAAAATCTGAATGTTTTTATGTTTGCTTTCACACTATCAACTTTTAATGACAGACGGCTTTTTATTGTAGAGAATGCATGAGTAGTGAGTGTTTTTGGTTTAATATCCATATAAATACAATTAAATTCTCTACATTTAATCATCTTACTAGTCACTGGGGTTAGTTGAAATATGTCATATTGCTCTAAATTAAACTTTTTACTAAACTATTAAAATTTCAAAAGTTTATATGATCAAGTAAACTAAAAAAGACTTTAAAAATTAAAATAAACAGAAATATTAGTTGTCACCTAAGGAAGATATTCGGTTTAATGACCACTAGAGCCCTTCCAAATTGCATCTTCCTGATCTAGGCCTATCTTTTATTTTAAATAATCACCAAACTAAACTAATATTTCTAGAAAATATTCTACTTTATTTCTTCTCTCAATTTGGGTATATATCAAAGTGTGTCATTAACCCCGTGTAGTATTTATTTTTATATAGAGAGCTTCCCTGAAATTCTAAAACTGTGCTTATACAGCACTCAAATCGCATCTGTATGCAAACACTTAATGAGCTGCCCTGTAATTTGTCCATTAATATATCTGTTTCCCCAACTAAACTGTGAGCTCAAGGACAGGTACTATCTTAACCCTCCTTCAATCTTTAGCACAAAGCAGCAGCACAACATGCGGTCAATACAAATTTGCCTAATAAATTGGGGAACACAAAACAAAATCACAGAAAAAAACTGAATAAAAGTAAATCATAAGAGAAATGACTCGTTGTGATCATCAAATTCTTTATGATTTAAATATGAATGAAACACCTTATATAGCTTAGACTCCCAGAACTACCAAAAAAAAAAAAATCTATCATTTTGAATGAAATCTTGACAAGTGGGCTTCACATTCGAAAGACCAAGAAATCCCTCAAGTTTGGGCCAGTGTGCATTCACTCCTTGAAAATGAGAGCTCAGATTTATAAAGTCTACCACAAAACCCACTTTTCGTTTTGAGCATTTCACAAATATTAGAGTATATCAAAGATTTTAAAACTAGTCCCTTGTGCTGGCAAATATAAAGCATATTGATATTCTACAGAAATCTTAAGTGTCAAGAGTTTCCAAGCGCCTCTTTGAATTGCTATACAACTTAACTATGCATCAAGAATCTACTTAATAGAATTGGAATCACAGAACCTAGTTAAAACAACTGGCTTCTTGACATTAAAAAAAAATGACAAATGGTAAGTACAAAGGCAGACCAAGAGGCATAAAACAAATTATTAAACTATATTTAGTCAGCCCAATGACCTCACCAAGTCAATACATAGGAAAGGAAGTTAGAGAAAAGGCAATACACACTCAGATCTAACAATTTTTTCTATATCTCTTTTAATAACCAATCAATTCTTGATAAAGCAGATTTTCATACCACCAAATCTTATGTTTATTCATTTATTTTTTCAATCATTGAATAGATTTTAATTGAGCATCTACAATGTGTTAGGCGCTATCTAGATACCAGAAATAAATCAATCCTTTTCCCTTTTTGTCCTGATGGAACTTACAGTTTAATGTGGGACATGGACAATAAAGAAATAAACCATCAATGTAGGGACTTTAAGTAGTTCATCTCTAAAACTGATTTATATTAGGAAATATATTTTCTGAATTAGTCATCTATTTTTAATGTAGGTAAAAACAATCAGAAAATTAGCAAAAACTCATAGAATTAGAAAAAATCATAATGGAATAAATTATTATTTTTTAGTATTTATTTATTTGTTTGGCTGCATTGGGTCTTAGTTGTGGCATGCAGGACCTTTAGTTGCAGAATCTTGAGTTGCGGCATGTGGGATCTGATTCCCTGACCAGGGATTGAACCCAGGACCCCTGCATTGGGAGCGTGGAGTGTTAGCCACTAGACCACCAGGGAAGTTCCATCATGGAATAAATTCTATCTTGAAAATAGGAAACAGGACCTATTTTCCCATATATAAATCTCTGCCATTGGTTGGACAGGCCTAATGAGTACTTGTCCCCCCATACAAAAATCACTAGAAACTGTGAAAACCCTATTTCCTGACACATCCCTTCTTTGATTAAAACTATAGCCCATGTTGAACATTTGAGACCAACTACATCCAAAATATTAAGCTCTTTATCACTATTATCTATAAATGAGAACAGGACAGCTAGTGATTAATTAAAGCAAATGGAAACCGGCCATGACTACATTCAAAATCATTTAGGAATCAGAAAATTTGACAATAGATTTGGGAATAAACCACACTTTGAAGGTGAAATTCTAACTTAATGTTGTATGATTCCTCTGTAAGGAGCTTGGAAGTTGCCACTGGTCTTAACAAGAAAAATGCCGAGCAGACTGAAAAGCCAACTTTTTTTTGGATCTGTGAGAGAGGAGAGGACACAGGACAAACCACTGCCTGCAAGACTGAAAAGACAGACACACAGATACAAGGAATCTTGTCTTCCTGGAGCAGAGACTCAAGAGGGGAAATCACTTCTGCAACCAGTGCGGGGGGGGGGGGGGGGGGGGGGGGGGGGGGGGGGGGGGGGGGGTAGGGAGACTGAAACTGTCAATAATGAATTGCTGGAGGCTCAGTGTGGACAATTCAAAGAGTTAAAAACTCCAGAGGAACCCAGTCACAAGGGGACCCCACAATGCTGTGAAATTTACCCGCAAAAGCTTACACAGTAAATATCAGATAAAAACTACTTCTGCTTCCTGCAGGGGGTGTGAAAATGAACCATTTTGAAACAGCCTTCTTAACAAGGCCTGCCCTCATGGGAAACTAGTTAACCAGAGCATAACCTGCTGGGGTATTATCAGAACCTAACTGACCTAGAAGGGAAATACCCAACTTGAGCCCACTCTGCCCATCCTGATCCAACTAAGAGGGGGGAAGAAAAAAACCTGAACTTTTGTGAAGCTCACGGTCCAGAGGCACAGACTCACTAAAGGACTGAGACCTAATCACAGGCCTCTAGAATACTCCCTCTCCCCGACACCTCACTACCACATTACTAAAGGCCTGTTTACTTTTATGAGTACATCATGTCCGGCTACCAATAAAAAAATTACAAGACATACCAAAAGGCAAAAAACACAATTTGAAGAGAAAGCAAGCATCAGAACCAGATGTGGTAGAGATGTTGGAATTATCAGACCAGGATTTTAAAACAACTCATTAATATGTTAAGGGCTCTAATAGATAAAGTAAACAGCATGCAATAACTGACAGGCACTGTAAGCAGAGACAGAAATCCTAATAATGACCAAAAAGAAATGCTAAGTTGATGTTGCCTTACCACACCAGCAAATGTAAAGATCCATCAGAAATCAAACAACTTTGAAATCACATTTCAGTGATTCTACATACCCCTTTCTTCCTTGCAAATTCTCTGAGATATTTTATCTATCAAATTTATTTTCTGGCTAAATATTTCAATAAAGTTATTCATTTCCATGAACTCCTCGGGGCGGCTTTTAACTCCTCTCATTGATAATGCAACCGCTCTGACCGTCTGCCCCATCCTGCTGAGTAATCCAGGCCCTTGCTTCTTGTGAGAAGAGAGTTCCTAGACAAAAAAATAAAATATTCGTGATGAAGCAGACAATGATATTCCAAGTCCCAACAACAAAAAAGAAATCTAATTAGAAGAATAAAATAAAGATAATAAAAATGTTTCATATACGTCTTTTTTTTTTCACATTAATTTGAAGCAGATGAGTTTAGGGTACAGTTCTTTCTCTAAATCTCAGTCTCCTTGATAACATTCCTTTTCAAAGAGCTCATGTAAAATATGTTTCCTCAGAGCATGGATCTTTCAAAGAACAAGGTTTAACAGAAGGAATCGCACTTAAGGAGATTACTGGAGAAGATAAGAAGGATGATATGAGATGAAATCCATATTTTATAACAGGAATTTAATAGAAAAATGATTGAGAAAAAAGATTTCTCAGGGTCTAACTATAACTACTCCCTGGAAAAAAATGGAAAACTTCATTAATTCTTTAGTTATAATAATAGCTAGCATTTATTAAGAGCTTAATGTTGCAGGCACTATACCTGCATTCTTATATACATAACTCATAATAACACTATGAAGTAGGTTCTATTATTATCCTCACTGTACAGAAGAAAATAGAAGCAAAGGAAGGTTTGCTCAAGTTCCAAGAGCAATGAATTAGTGGATAAGGATTGGAGCCCTGGCAGTCTGACCCTAGGGGCTTCACTGCTAAGCACTAACCTGCTTTGTCTACTTAAAGTCACTAGAATAATTGGTAAACAGATACTCCCTGACCATAGCTCTGCAACTAACTTAACTGGATAAACTGTGACACTATCTCCACTGGCTGACTGTTTTTGGAGAAAGATTTTTAATAAAATATATAACTAGCTGTTTCTAATTCTAGTTAACTTAGGAGGGTCAGCTACAGACTTGCAAAGTAGAAATGCTATAAAAGGATACACTACAGTATTCCTTCAGAAGTATGGCATACTAAAAAAGAACATCAAGAAGGAGGACAAGGGATTCTGAGGATGGTTGTAGCACTTACTGAAACACAGGTTTGAGATCAAATAAAAGATGAAGAGTAACACACACGCACAAAAAAATCTATAACAATGCTGACTACCAAATCCACAGATAAAAATATTATGTATTATTTACCCAAATATTAAACAACATATTATCTTTCTCCAAATCTTCTTTCCTAAAGGTCTTACACAAAATAATATATAAACTTGTTTATTTCCATGTCAATATGATTTTGTGTGCAAATAATAACAGATGCTATTCTTGACCAGGCAACACGTCTATCGAGGAGTGCTACCACATCATTTGATAGAGTAAACATTATCAGAAACGGCACAAGTCACAACTGGCAAGCTGTTACTGCCACTGCTGACTGCAGATAATGTTTCTAACAGCTTCTAAGGGTCTGGAGTCAGGCCACAAATTCATCTCACATAAGTCACATAGGGCTTCCAGACAGCAAGTATCGTCAAGATTGAGATGAATCACTTTTTAGCTTCGATCACTTTGGCAACAACCGAGAGATAGAAAACTCAACACTGGTCAGTAAGTATTTAATACTGACCATTGTTCTACCTATCATCTTTCTTGGTGAGTTACATCTTCATAGAATAAAAAAAAAGGAACATATAAGGTTTCTGTATTAGAAATTAGACCCCCTTCAATTAGGTAATTGAAGGGAAAGTAAGGAAATTATATTATTTACCTATCTCTCCATCCATCCATCTATTTAATAAAATCTTTTATCCTAACTTGAAAAGCCCTGACCAATTACTACTCAAAACAGTGTCAATTTTTAAATGTTTATATATTTTCAGTATTGGCAATATATGCAAGGAGTACCCAGGCATTAAAAAAAATTCAGCTACCAAGAGAAATATGAGGATGTATATGTGAGAAAGGTACAAGATGTTCATAATGTTTATACATAGACGTGACACAGGGTTGTATCTGAAGGATCTCTCTCCAATGTTTAAAAACAAATCTTAATTCAAGGCCACTCTTACCTGATTTATAAAGGTAAATAAGAGAAAGCATACAACCTACTACACGTATAGATACTAAAGGATTATATGAGTATAAATTAAAATCCTTTACCCAAGCTTGTGCAGTAAGAAAAACTTTAAAGTCTTCATTAAATGTTAGAGTTGGATGATCAGCAATTCGGTTCAAAAATTTATGCAATGCCTTCCTGCGTGTCTCAATGAAGTCATCGTTAAAGCGTTCCACCATTCCTTTCACTATAAACTTTTCTGGCAATGGCTAGGGCAAAAAAATTTAAAAAGGTATCTGAACATTATGTGGTACAGGATTAAAAGGAATTCTACACTTTTTCTTTTTGGAAGATTATTTGAACGTGTGATCATTTCTTATAAAAATAATTTTTCAAAATTCACAACGCTAGAGCCAAACACTAAAATCTTAACACATTACAATACTTTAAAAAAACAAATCTGTACATAGATTGAAAAGTTTAAAAACAAATGTTCCTAAGATAAATGAATTATACTGAATTAAAAGGTCTGAAATTGGGTGTTAGGCATTCTAACGATTCACAAGACAAAATGGCAGTTATTCTGTGAAAAAAAAATGTAAACTTACTGGAATAATCAGAGTGGGGTGTGCTTCTTCAAGTCTTTCTTTCAACCAAAGGAAATCTTGATAACGTCTCCTAACTTCAAATTCACTGGAGTCAAATTCCCCACGAGACGTCTGAAGAAAGTAGGAGAAAATAACAGCACATGCAATATAAGACAGAAGACATTTGCCTAATGTTATTTTAGACATTCTGAAATAAATGGGTCTCTAAGAAAAACTAACAAATTCTAATTATTCAGTGTTTGTCAGCCTGTCTTTTTTTTTTTTTTTTTGCAGACATCAATTCATGTAGCAGATGAAACAAAGCAAACTTTCCAGTATTCCCAGAAAGAAAGCAAACATCATGCTCAAATTTAAAATCCAAACTGAAAAAATCTGTCTTAGAGCAACCATCTGTCTTCCACAAGATTTTAACTACTATTATCTTTGGCATGACTTTCTTGCTAACAAGAAAGTGTGTTCTGAATTTAGGTTTCAAATATATTTCATTTTTCAAGATGATCAGAATTCAGAATTTGAGGAAAGTCCTATTTTTGCAACTTGGAAAATAACCTGAACATAACTGAGAAAAAAATGTTTTCCTGGAATTTGCTCAAATGAATTGCTTTGATAAAATTTGCTTTTAGTATTTGAAAATTCTAACATTATACAGAGTGATTTTACTGCTTTTTTAAAATGTCATTAATGGAAATTTAACGTGAAAATAAAATCTTCCTATCATTTCTCAAGGAATTCTGAGCTATACGCCTAAACTCCTAAAAACTAAGCAAATACATTAAAGTATCTGTTCTTAACAAACTAAAAATCTATTCCAACACACATGACAAGAAGAACACGGGTAAAATATCAACCTCACTTCTATTACCTGAATCCCAAGCCAGATACAAAAATAGCTTAGATAATGCGCCCTCACCTATCATAAGAAAAAAAGTCATTTATATATATTTTTTTAAAAAATTATACACAGTAATATTAAGTTTGAGATTTTCCTGGAGAAGTAAACATGGAATAAATAACACATTACATATTTCACATTCACCAGAAATATCAATCACCCACACAGACGAACACAATTGTAAATTTAAGCAGTTCAAGTCAAAATAAGATGCAATCTTAATTGTCATAAAATAGGGCTCACAAAAGCTATACTTGACAAAGTTTATTCTTTTAAAATGAATGTTTAGAATATCATAAAATATATCTTAGCAAAACATTCCCTTTTTAGCGGGAAAAAGTGGAGGTAAATGAGATGCGGAAGTCTAAGGAACTACATGTTCAAAAAACACTACAAAATCTAACTATTATGCCAAATGGTACAAGTTGTGGAAATGGTAAAAATAGGCAAACTAAATCTAGTAGAAACACAGTTTAACAAATATATATACAAGTTGGTATGTGTATATATATATGCAAATACATAAACATGCATACATACATATGCACACAAAACATGTTTAGAGTCACTCATTAAACAACACTTACTGATACCTCCTCATACCTGGCACATACGTATAGGTTCACTACCCATTTCCAAGAAAATAAAATGGCATAACTAACAATAAAAACACTCAAACACTGGGAAGTTAAAGTAAGATAGAGCTTTACATGTCTTCAAGAATTCCCAAAACTTCAAGTAAACTCAAAAGAAACTTGTATAAATTCCAGGAACAGAAAGATATAAAATCAAGTCAAATAATTGGTTGATTCTGTCCTCATCACCCTGCCACTGACTTAAAAGAGGAGTTCCCTAACATACTACAGTAACAGAAGAAAACAGAGGATGAGTACAAATCTTAAGGACAGTGCATTCTTTCTTCCTACTCTAAGACTTCATTGGGCTTCTAAAGGGTTATAAGTTACATATTATGTCTGCTCCAAAATAACTTTTTAGAACACAAGTTCTTTCTAAGTTGGAAATTTATCATCAAACGCTGTTATTCCTACTGTTTGGAAGTTTTATCTCTATCTTCTAATCTAGAATACAGTTTCCCATGGAAAGTAAATTGTAAATGGTGTTTCATGTCTGACCATAAGAGCTTGCATACTTGAAGTTTAGGACTAATGGACTCATGTGATCTATACCTCAAAATGCATTTATTTAACAAATACTGACCTTTGGTCAAGGGCAAACACTAAATTGGAGGATTTAGAAAATTGTTTTTGAGGGAAAATGAATCTCAGAATCAAGAATACACTTTAACCCGCAACTACATACTGGCAGGCATTGATGAGTTTGTCTTCATGATGAGGATGTGAGAGGACAGACCCTTATTAAACCTCTGAGTTCTTACTCCTACATGTCCTAGGTCAAGGCAAATCTCTAATCTCTGAAACAGAAAGTACTTCTTTAGAGTACTCACCTCAGATATTCTAACCTGGAGAATAAAGAATAATTTCCCATAAGGGGAACAGATGCCAGGAATGTGGGCTTCCTGATATAATTATTTACAATCGGGTCACCCTTAAGTATTTCTAAGTAGGAGATTGCCAGTGTACACGTAGGTATATGAGCATGTGCATTTATCCTTTTTTTAATGAATGTGTATCTTTATTTTTTTTTATTATTATTTTTAACATCTTTATTGGAGTATAATTGCTTTACAATGGTGTGTTAGTTTCTACTTTATAACAAAGTGTATCAGTTATAAATATACATATATCCCCATACCTCTTCCCTCTTGCATCTCCCTCCCTCCCACCCTCCCTATCCCACTCCTCTAGGTGGTCACAAAGCACTGAGTTGATCTCCCTGTGCTATGTGGCTGCTTCCCACTAGCTATCTATTTTACAGTTGGTAGTGTATATATGTCCACGCCACTCTCTCACTTTGTGGCAGCTTACCCTTCCCCCTCCCCATATCCTCAAGTTCACTCTCCAGTAGGTCTGCATCTTTATTCCAGTCTTGCCCCTAGGTTCTTCATGACCATTGTTTTTTGTTTGTTCTTTAGATTCCATAGATATGTGTTAGCATATGCTATTTGTTTTTCTCTTTCTGACGTATTTCACTCTGTATGACAGACTCTATGTCCATCCACCTCACTACAAATAACTCAAATTCGTTCCTTTTATGGCGAGTAATATTCCATTGTATATATGTGCCACATCTTCTTTATCCATTCATCTGTCAATGGATGTTTAGGTTGCTTCCATGTCCTGGCTATTGTAAATAGAGCTGCAATGAACATTGTGGTACACGACTCTCTTTGAATTATGGTTTTCTCAGGGTATATGCCCAGTAGTGGGATTGCTGGGTTGTATGGCAGTTCTATTTTTAGTTATTTAAGGAAACTCCATACTGTTCTCCACAGTGCCTGTATCAATTTACATTCACACCAACAGTTCAAGAGGGTTCCCTTTTCTCCACACCCTCTCCAGCATTTATTGTTTGTAGATTTTTTGATGATGGCCATTCTGACCGGTGTGAGATGATATCTCATTGTAGTTTTCATTTGCATTTCTATACTGATTAATGATGTTGAGCATTCTTTCGTGTGTTTGTTGGCAATCTGGATACCTTCATTGGAGAAATATCTATTTAGGTCTTCTGCCCATTTTTGGATTGGGTTGTTTGTTTTTTTGACATTGAGCTGCATGAGCTGCTTGTAAATTTTGGAAATTGATCCTTTGTCAGTTGCTTCAAAATATTTTCTCACATGCTGACGGTTGTCTTTTCATCTTATTTATGGTTTCCTTTGCTGTGCAAAAGCTTTTAAGTTTCATTAGGTCCCATTTATTTATTTTTGTTTTTATTTCCATTTCTCTAGGAGGTGGGTCAAAAAGGATCTTGCTGTGATTCATGTCATAGAGTGTTCTGCCTATGTTTTCCTCTACGAGTTTTACAGTGTCTAGCCTTACATTTAGGTCTTTAATCCATTTTGAGTTTATTTTTGTGTATGGTGTTAGGGAGTGTTCTAATTTCATTCTTTTACATGTATCTGTCCAGTTTTCCCAGCAACACTTATTGAAGAGGCTGTCTTTTCTCCACTGTACATTCTTGCCTCCTTTATCAAAGATAAGGTGACCATATGTGCGTGGGTTTATCTCTGGGCTTCCTATCCTGTTCCACTGATCTATATTTCTGTTTTTGTGCCAGTACCACACTGTCTTGATTACTGTAGCTTTGTAGTATAGTCTGAAGTCAGGGAGCCTGATTCCTGCCGCTTCATTTTTCTTTCTCAAGATTGCTTTGGCTATTTGGGGTCTTTTGTGTTTCCATACAAATTCTGAAATTTTTTGTTCTAGTTCTGTGAAAAATTCCAGTGGTAGTTTGATAGGGATTGCATTGAATCTGTACATTGCTTTGGGTAGTAGAGTCATTTTCACAATGTTGATTCTTCCAATCCAAGAACATGGTATATCTCTCCATCTGTTTGTATCATCTTTAATTTCTTTCATCAGTGTCTTATACTTTTCTACAAATAGGTCTTTTCTCTCCTAAGGCACGTTTATTCCTAGGTATTTTATTCTTTTTGCTGCAGTGGTAAATGGGAGTGTTTTCTTTTTCTTTTTTCTTCTTTTTGCGGTACGCGGGCCTCTCACTGTTGTGGCCTCTCCCATTGCGGAGCACAGGCTCAAGACCCGCAGGCTCAGCGGCCATAGCTTACGGGCCTAGCCACTCCGCGGCATGTGGGATCCTTCCGGATCGGGGCATACACCCATGTCCCCTGCATCGGCAGGCGGACTCTCAAGCACTGCGCCACCAGGGAAGCCCGGGAGTGTTTTCTTAATTTTACCCTCAGATTTTTCATCATTAGTGTATAGGAATGGAAGAGATTTCTGTGCATTAATTTTGTATCCTGCTACTTTACCAAATTCATTGATTAGCTCTAGTAGTTTTCTGGTAGCATCTTTAGGAGTCTCTATGTGTAGTATCATGTCATCTGAAAACAGAGACAGCTTTACTTCTTCTTTTCTGATTTGGATTCCTTTTATTCCTTTTTCTTCTATGATTGCTATGGCTAAGACTTCCAAAACTATTTTGAATAATAGTGGTGAGAGTGGGCAACCTTGTCTTCTTCCTGATCTTAGTGGAAATGGTTTCAGTTTTTCACCACTGAGGATGATGCTGGCCGTGGGTTTGTCATATATGGCCTTTATTATGTTGAGGTAAGTTCCCTCTATGCCTACTTTCTCGAGGGTTTTTATCATAAATGGGTGTTGAATTTTGTCGGAAGCTTTCTCTGCATTTACTGAGATGATCATATGGTTTTTCTCCTTCAATTTGTTAATATGGTGTATCACATTGATTGATTTATGTATACTGAAGAATCCTTGCATTGCTGGGAGAAACCCCACTTCATCATGATGTATGATCCTTTTAATGTGCTCTTGGATTCTGTTTGCCAGTATTCTGTTGAGGATTTTTGCATCTATGTTCATCAGCGATATTAGCCTACAGTTTTCTTTCTTTGTGACATCTTTGTCTGTTTTCAGTATCAGAGTGATGGTGGCCTCGTAGAATGAGTTTGGGAGTGTTCCTCCCTCTGCCACATTTTGGAAGAGTTTGAGAAGGATAGATGTTAACTCTTCTCTAAATGTTTGATAGAATTCACCTGTGAAGCCATCTGGTCCTGGGCTTTTGTTTGTTGGAAGATTTTAAATCACAGTTTCAACTTCAGTGCTTGTGATTGATCTGTTCATATTTTCTATTTCTTCCTGGTTCAGTCTCAGAAGGTTGTGCATTTCTAAGAAATTTCCATTTCTTCCAGGTTGTCCATTTTATTGGCATATAGTTGCTTGTAGTAATCTCTCATGATCCTTTGTATTTCTGCAGTGTCAGTTGTTACATCTCCATTTTCATTTCTAATTCTATTGATCTGGGTCTTCTCCTTTTTTTTCTTAATGAGTCTGGCTAATGATTTATCAATTTTGTTTATCTTCTCAAAGAACCAGCTTTTAGTTTTATTGATCTTTGCTATCATTTCCTTCATTTCTTTTTCATTTATTTCTCATCTGATCTTTATGATTTCTTTCCTTCTGCTAACTTTGGGGATTTTATGTTCTTCTTTCTCTAATTGCTTTAGGTGCAAGGTTAGCATCTTTATTTGAGATGTTTCTTGTTTCTTAAGGTAGGATTGTATTGCTATAAACTTCCCGCTTAGAACTGCTTTTGCTGCATCCCATTGGTTTTGGGTTGTCGTGTTTTCATTGTCATTTGTTTCTAGGTATTTTTTGATTTCTTCAGTGATCTCATGGTTATTAAGTAGTGTACTGTTTAGCTTCAATGTGTTTGTATTTTTTACAGATTTTTTCCTGTAACTGATATCTAGTCTGATAGTGTTGTGGTCGGAAAAGATACTTGATACAATTTCAATTTTCTTAAATTTACCAAGGCTTGATTTGTGACCCAAGATATGATCTATCCTGGAGAATGTTCCATGAGTACTTGAGAAGAAATATTCTGCTGTGTTTGGATGGAATGTCCTATAAATATCAATTAAGTCCATCTTGTTTAATGTATCATTTAAAGCTTGTGTTTCCTTATTTATTTTCATTTTGGATGATCTGTCCATTGGTTAAACAGGGGTGTTAAAGTCTCCAACTATGATTGTGTTACTGTCAATTTCCCCTTTTATGGCTGTTAGTATTTTCCTTATGTATTGAGGTGCTCCTATGTTGGGTGCATAAATATTTACAATTGTTTTATCTTCTTCTTGGATTGATCCCTTGATCATTATGTAGTATGCTTCCTATCTATTGTAATAGTCTTTGTTTTAAAGTCTATTTTGTCTGATATGAGAATTGCTACTCCAGCTTTCTTTTGATTTCCATTTGCATGGAATATCTTTTTCCATCCCCTCACCTTCAGTCTGTATGTGTCCCTAGGTCTGAAGTTGGTCTCTTGTGTACAGCGTATATACATGTCTTGTTTTTTTATCCATTCAGCCAGTCTACATCTTTTGGTTGGAGCATTTAATCCATTTACATTTAAGGTGGTTATCGATATGTATGTTCCTATTACCATTTTCTTAATTGTTTTGGGTTTGTTATTGTAGGTCTTTTCCTTCTCTCGTGGTTCCTGCCTACAGAAGTTCCTTTAGCATTTGTTGTAAAGGTGGTTTGGTGGTGCTGAACCCTCTTAAGTTTTGCTTCTCTGTAAAGGTTTTAATTTCTCTGTCAAATCTGAATGAGATACTTGCTGGGTAGAGTAATCTTGGTTGTAGGTTTTTCCTCTTCATCACTTTAAATATGTCATTCCACTCCCTTCTGGCTTGCAGAGTTTCTGCTGAAAGATCAGCTGTTAACCTTATGGGGATTCCCTTCTGAGTTATTTGTTGTTTTTCCCTTGCTGCTTTTAATATGTTTTCTTTTTATTTAATTTTTGATAGTTTGATTAATATGTGTCTTGGCATGTTTCTCCTTGGATTTATCCTGTATGGGATTCTCTGTGCTTCCTGGACTTAGATTAACTATTTCCTTTACCATATTAGGGAAGTTTTCAACTATAATCTCTTCAAATATTTTCTCAGTCCCTTTCTTTTTCTCTTTTTCTTCTGGGACCCCTATAATTCAAATGTTGGTGTGCTTAATGTTGTCCCAGAGGTCTCTGAGACTTTCCTCAATTCTTTTCATTCCTCTTTCTTTATTCTGCTCTGCAGTAGTTATTTCCACTATTTTATCTTCCAGGTCATTTATCCGTTCCTCTGCCTCAGTTATTCTGCTATTGATCCCTTCCAGAGAATTTTTAATTTCATTTATTGTGTTGTTCATACTGTTTGTTTGCTCTTTAGTTCTTCTAGGTCTTTGTTAAACGTTTCTTGTATTTTCTCCATTCTATTTCCAAGATTTTGGATCATCTTTACTATCATTATTCTGAATTCTTTTTCAGGTAGACTGCCTATTTCCTCTTCATTTGTTTGGTCTGGTGGGTTTTTGCCTTGCTCCTTCATCTGCTGTGTGTTTCTCTGTCTTCTCATTTTGCTTAACTTACTATGTTTGGGGTCTCCTTTTCACAGGCTGCAGGTTTGTAGTTCTTGTTGTTTTGGGGTTTTGCCCCTAGTGGCTAAGGTTGGTTCAGTGGGTTGTGTAGGCTTCCTGGTGGAGGGGACTAGTGCCTGTGTTCTGGTGGATGAGGCTGGATCTTGTTGTTCTGGTGGACAGGTCCACATCTGGTGGTGTGTTTTGGGCTGTCTGTGGCCTTAATATTTTAGGCAGCCTCTCTGCTAACGGGTGGGGTTGTGTTCCTGTCTTGCTAGTTGTTTGGCATAGGGTGTCCAGCACTGTAGCTTGCTGGTCATTGAGTGGAGCTGGGTCTTGGTGTTGAGATGGAGATCTCTGGGAGATTTTCACCGTTTGATATTACGTGGAGCTGGGAGGTCTCTTGTGGACCAGTGTCCTGAACTTGTCTCTTCCACCTCAGAGGCAGAGCCCTGATGCCTGGCTGGAGCACCAAAAGCCTGTCATCCACATGGCTCAGAATAAAAGGGAGAAAAAAAAGGAAGAAAGAAAGAAGAAGATAAAATGAAATAAAATAAAATAAGAAAGTTATTAAAATAAAAAATAATTAAAAAAAATTTTTAAAGTAATAAAAAAAAAAGAAAGAGAGCAACCAAAGCAAAAAACAAATCTACCAGTGATAACAGGAGCTAAAAACGATACTAAAAAAACCAAACAAACAAAAACGGACAGACAGAATCCTAGGACAAATGGTAAAAGCAAAGCTATACAGAAACATACACACTCACAAAAAGAGAAAAAGTGGATAAAATAATAAATCTTGCTCTCAAAGTCCACCTCCTCAATTTGTGATGATCCTTTGTCTATTCAGGTATTCCACAGATTCCCGGTACATCTAGTTGATTGTGGAGATTTAGTCTGCTGCTCCTGAGGCTGCTGGGAGAGATTTCCCTTTCTCTTCTTTGTTCTCACAGCTCCTGGGGTTCAGTTTTGGATTTGGCCCCATCTCTGCGTGTAGGTCACCTGAGGGTGTCTGTTCTTCGCTCAGACAGGACAGAGTTAAAGGAGTAGCTGATTCACGGACTCTGGCTCACTCAGGCCAGGGGGAGGGAGGGGTACAGAGTGTGTGGTGAGCCTGCGGCGGCAGAGGCCAGTGTAACATTACAACAGCCTGAGGTGCCATGTGTTCTCCCAGGGAAGTTGTCCCTGGGTCACGGGACCCTGCCAGTGGCAAGCTGCACAGGCTCCCGGGAGGGGAGGTGTGGATAATGACCTGTGCTTGCACACAGGCTTCTTGGTGGCTGCAGCAGCAGACTTAGCGTCTCATGCCCGTCTCTGAGGTCCGCGTTGTTAGCTGTGGCTTGTGCCCATCTCTGGAGCTCGTTTAGGCAGTGCTCTTAATCCCCTCTCCTCACGCACCAGGAAACAAAGAGGCAAGAAAAAGTCTCTTGCCTCTTCGACAGCTCCAGACCTTTTCCCAGACTCCCTCCGGGCTAGCTGGGGCGCACTAGCCCCCTTCAGGCTGTGTTCACACAGCCAACCCCAGTCCTCTCCCTGGGATCTGACCTTCGAAGCCCGAGCCTCAGGTCCCAGTGCCTGCCCACCCCAGCGGGTGAACAGACAAGCCTCTCGGCCTGGTGAGTGCCGGTCGGCCCTGATCCTCTGTGCGGGAATCTCTCCGTTTTGCCCTCCGCACCCCTGTGGCTGCACTCTCCTCCGTGGCTCCAAAGCTTCCCCCCTCCGCCTCCCGCAGTCTCCGCCCGCGAAGGGGCTCCCTAGTGTGGAAAGTGGAAACTTTTCCTCCTTCACAGCTCCCTCCCACTGGTGCAGGTCCCGTCCCTATTCTTTTGTCTCTGTTTTTTCTTTTTAATTTTGCCCTACCCAGGTACGTGGGGAGTTTCTTGCCTTTTGGGAGTTCTGAGGTCTTCTGCCAGCATTCAGTAGGTGTTCTGTAGGAGTTGTTCTGCACGTAGATGTATTTCTGGGGAGGAAGGTGATCTGCACGTCTTACTCCTCCGCCATCTTGAAGCTCCTCCTGCGTTTATCCTTATAATCTTGGTGTCCATGAATGTAAAATTTTTTTAATATTTATTTATTTATTTATGTTTGGCTGCATTGGGTCTTCGTTGCTGCACGGGGGCTTTCTCTAGTTGTGGCGAGCGGGGTCTACTCTTTGCTGCGGTGTGCAGGCTTCTCATTACAATGGCTTCTCTTGTGGAGCATGGCCTCTAGGCACACGGGCTTCAGTACTCGTGGCACACGGGTACTGTGTGCCAATGACTGTGTTGTATAACCTTTGGCAAGTTTTGAGTTTCAGTGGGCTCATTCACAAAATGAGGGTAAATCATAAGATCCAGATTGCTGTGAGCTTCAGATGAGTTAAAACATATAAAGTGGTTAGAACATTGCCTGGCACAAATCAGTCCCACAATAAAAGTTAGTTTAACACACTATAATATTATCACTATCATTATTACTACTACTACTACAAGAGCAGTGCATTTAAAATATGATGTAATATGGATAACTCATAAGAACTGTATGTCTATGATTAGAATGAAATCCATAGGGTGTTTTATAAAGTGTCTTTCTGAAAGAAACAAATGAGGGGAAAATAATTCAGTTTCACAAAATCTTTGCTAGAAAGGGTAATGAAAATGGATGATTATAACAGTAGTAACAGGAGAAATCTGGCTCTATTCTTAGCAGTGTGTCTGTATTAACAAACTAAATATTCACAAAGACCATACGAGGTTAGTACTGTTATCTAATTTACGAGGAAACTAAGCATAGAGAGGTTAATTAAATAGCAAGGAAGGGGGGCGATCAAGATTCAACTCCATGCTGCCTTGTTCTACAGCATCTTGATATGACTATGATACTATAAATTTCTTCACTCACTCACTCACCGAAAGGTTAAATTGCTAACTTGCTATATCCCAAGGATTGTGTTTAGAATTATGGATAACTTAAGATACAACTACCTTCCTGGAGAAGCTCACAGACTCATTGGGAATAAATACAAATAAACACACAGTTAGTGACCTACACACAGGTAGGTGTCAATTACTGAATACTTATTATATGTTAGGCACTTTCCTAAGTGTTTTACATTGATTAGTTATCCTAACTTAATTCTTACAGCAACTCTTACAGAACCAGGTTCTATTATCATTTCAGTCTTATAAATTAAAAAACAAAAAAAACCCTGAGGCTTAGAAGGACTGAATATAGGCTTTTGATTTCTTTGCTACACTGACTGTGGTATCTTATATTCTTTAAGAGTTCAGTTAGAACACTGTGGGCAAACAGAAGAAAGAGGACTCAGCATGTGGGGCAGAGGCTGTGGGCATCATTTTGAATTGTATCTTGAAAAACAAACAGTAACTCTTCTGTCTGAAAGTGGGAAGGGCATACCAGACAGAAGAAAAAGCATATGCAAAATCATGAGAGCAAGAAATAGCCTAGAATATTCAGATAAAAGAGGTAGTTCTATGCAAGTGGAGAGCAGGGGTATTACAAGTCGGGAGTAAGAGGTGAGTCATATACGGTACGCTGGCCCCAGACTGAGAAGTTCTCTATATATCATGCAAAGGAGTCTGCACTTTGTTCTGTAGGAAGTGAGGAGCCAGGGAAGGATCTTAAGAATCTGAGTAAAGAGATCAGATATATACATCTTTATGCAACATAATTAGCAGCAGTGTGGAGGCTGCACTGGAAGAAGTAATTATATGCACAGGGTCCAAAAGCTTTGCAGCTACAAAAGGGATGCACTACAAGAGATGTAGAGTGAGACTTCATAAACAAAATATTATAACTTATAAATAGAATTCTTGAAGGCTGCTATTACACAAAGGACCTTAAAAAAAGATTATACTATTTGTTTTTTTTTACTTTTTCAGAGTAAACTGTCTTTTTGCAGAGCCTTGTCCTAGGAGTCAGGAGACTCAGATTCTAGATCTGTCCTTGCATCATTAAACAACTAACAGTGCTTCATATATTGATATAAGATAAAGTGGCCATTTGCTCTTATTTGGAAAACAAATGAAATTATTTTTTTGGCATCTTCAGAAGAAATGTGAACACAAAATATTGTATCATGTTTTTAACTAGTTGTTTTCTTTATTAGCAAACTGAGGCTCTTCTTTTCCAAATATATTTCTTTATAATTTGTAAACTAAAAACCTAAAGTGTTCCTATTTTAATAAGCACAACTGCTAAAATACAAGTTACTGGTACTCAGGTTAATTTGAATTCATATAGAACAAGTGAAGGATAGATAAGATGCAATGTCTTACTCAAAATGGCTGAAAAACTAGAAGTCAATTCAGTTAAGATTCTCTAAGTTGAGTGTCAAAGTGAACAATTCAGTTAATATTCTCTAAGTTGAGTGTCAAAGTGAACAAGAAGCAGTTCCAAAAGTTCAAAAAAGCAACTATATTCAAGAAAATGTTCATTAAATACTTACCTTAGTAATAATCCTATAAGTAATGAATGTTTCAATTGTAGTAACATGGCTTTCAGGTTCATCAACTGTAATGAAAAGATCTTTCAAATCTGGCTCATCTTCAAACTTGACTTGGTTTATCATTGATAAAGGGGATGTTGGCATCACAGGGCTGAAGGAATTCATGTCCATCAATGAGGCATCCTAGGAATAAAACAATCAAAAATTAATATCTATAAGGAATAAAAAGTTAAAATCCTCTTTTTCTTAGGCATGACAAATACTAATCAAATATGTCAAGAACAAAAAGGATAACTGGACTCCTGCTTAAATAAGGTATATGGAACATGTATTTTTATCTCTGCTTCTTCTCAAAATCCCACTTTAAAAATGACAGTAAAGAAACAAAGACAGAACAAGACAAAAAGTCATAAAAAGGCATTAAACCGTCAAGGTAAAAAGAAGAGACTAAGCAAACAAAGTTAACTACTTTTTTGGAAACTGGAAATCTGATGGTTGAGTGGTAACTGAAAAGCAGTGCAGAAACAGCTAAAGTAAATGTAGGAGAGAATGGTAGACCAGGAAAAAGAAGGCACATTTATGACACAGGATCACAGCGACACTCAAGAATTAGAGGTGCCAGGAACCTGTGGATATAGAATGCTGGAAGAGTTAAACCAGAGGATTGGTTAAAAAGCTCATAAAACAAAAAAGGAGTTAGTACCTCAGATTCCCTCACCTACCCCCATGCAATCAGGTGACTTTTCTTCCCCAATTTTGCAAAAAACCTGGAAATTTGCTTTCTGGAGTGTCTCTGAACTCAAGGGCACCAGGCAGGATGGAGGGAGAGAGAGGCCCTATGAAAATACAGATATCAAGGGAAAGTCCTACATACTAGAGGAAACGATATCCAGCCCTTTCCCCTCATTTGGCCCCAAGAACGTGGGCAGCAAGATGTTGAATGTCTACTCAGCTTGTCAGTACCTGGTGCGGGAACTACCGAACATCTCAACATGTGGAAAGCCTCTGATGTGAAAGATTCACAAATAAAGAAACAAAGAGAATACAGGAAGCAGACAGAATAGAGAATATAATGCTTTAAAAATAGATGAACTCATTAGCGATAAGAATGATATCAAATTCATGAATAAAACAGGTGTTATTTTTCAAAAAAATTCAGAGAACAACAGGAAAACCAATAAAAAAGGAGGCTCATGAAAGTTGAAATATGATGGAAGGATAAAAACTCAACCAGAAGTTCAAAAGATTTAACTTGAGAACTAAGCTGAACCAAAAGAACATGGGATGGAAAAGGAGAGAGAAGTATTTTTAAAAATTAAAGGATCCAGGTAGATAGCACCTGAATGAACAGAATTCCAGAAAATGAAGAAGGAAAATGTCCTCTGAATTGAAGTATTTCCAGGTTGACAGGGCCTAGCAGGCCTCCTCAAAATGAAGAGGACAGTAGTGGGGTGGGTAGTATCCCTACAAGCATCTATCACCATGCCATTTCATAACAGTAGGGATTTTCAATTCCTAAAAGCTTCCAGAGACATTATAAACAGGTAAAATACAATAGGAATGGCTTCAGATTTCTCAGTGGTAACACTGGTAACTAAATGATAATAAAAGAGTATCTTCAAAATTTTTAGAAGAAAATATTTCCTACCTAGAATTATACATAGCCAAACTGTCATTCAAGTATACAGGTAGAATGAAGCCATTTCAGATAGGAAAGATTTCAAAAACTGACTTTCCATGTACCCATTCTTACACATTCTTTGGAAGACTCTTCACTTTTCCAAAATAAGAGCATATACCAAGAAAGAAGAAATATGATCTGAAAGTAAGAGATTCAACACAGAAGAGAACTAAAGGAAATTTCTTGGATGACAGTGAAAGAAGACTTAGAGAACAACCTATACAGACTAGAGCAGAAAGACTCCGGGGGGCAAGGAGATGAAGAGGGAAAGAATAAAGGAAGAGAGGGAGGAAGGAAAGAGAAAGAGCAAAAGAAAAAGGGAAAGAGAATGAGGGAAGGAGGGAAGGGAAGAGGGAAGTGGGGAGGGAGGGAGGCTGACAGAATACCTGATACATTTAAGCATAATGAAAGGAAGCATGCTATATTAGATTTTGTAGATGAATTGATGCAAAAAAGCCAAGGGGCAGAGAAAACAAGAGAGGGAGAAAGGGAGGGCCTAAAATAAAGGAATGAATGAATGATGAACTCTAAAGAAAACAAAAGGTACAAGAATGAAAAATAATCATAGTTCATTACATGGCTTAACTGTGAATAAAAATAAATTGTTCTTAATACTGAATTTAACTAAAAATGGTGATACAGTTATATTAAGATAATGGGGGGAAAAACATATGTATATGTTTGAAGGGAGGAGACATTGCCTATAAAACAGTTTCAAACATGCCAATACCATGAAGGAAAAGGAAGATGAGGAACTGTTCCAGACTGATGCAGACCAAAGAGACACAAGAGCCAAAGCAACATATGAACTTGGATTGGATTCTGTTCCAAAGGAGAAGAGCCTTTGTTTTTTCTCTCTAAATGGTATTATTGGGACAACTGAAAATTTTGAAAGGGTCTGTGGATTAGAATATAGTATTATGTCAATATTAATTTCCTGATTTGCATACTTATACTGTGATTATGCAGGAGAGTGTCCTTGTTTTCAAAAAATATACACAGATTTAATTAGGAGTAATAAAACATGTCTCTAATTTACTCAACTTGCACACACACACAGAGAAAACAAATGTTGTGAAATGGTAATAACTGGGAAATCTAGATTCTTTGTGGTATTCTTGCAACACTTCTCCAAGTTTGCAATTATTTCAAAATAAAAAGTATATTTATAGTTTTCAAAAGTCAAATCATCTAACAAGGCTTAAAATAAAATGAAACAAATTAAAAACAAAAAAGCAGCATCACATGCTCCACTATTGCTATTACCAGTTCATGCTCCTCAGAAGCAAATTCAGAAATCTATTAGCTATTTTTGCTCCTTGTTACCTTCCTTATTTCAAAATAACATATATTTTTTCTAATTTTTCAATTTTCATATTATCAGTAGGTTTCCTACTAAGGAGGATGAAGAGTATTTATTTAAGCCAAATAATTATATGAGTATAGACTCAGAGTCCTATTTTACTCAATGGGTTATAATCCATTAATATAATTTATTTTGATGTTCTAAGTGTCCAAAATTTGCCTAGTAGGAGCTCCTTAAAGCTGGCATCTGTGTGTTTTTGATATGTCTTCATTATTCCTTGAGCACTTTATTTTCTGGCATAGCAAGATGTTTCAGATTTATATTTTCCCTGCCCCAGTCATGGAATCACAGACATTTCTCCAAGGAGCCCTGGTTTCTTTTAGAGGAGACTGGTATTTAGAAAACAAGATATAAATGCTAGAAAATATATGTATATTAGGCATGATTTAGACCAAGGAATAGAGGACAAATTACAGTTGAGCTGATCAGACACACAAAAACATGGAGACAATAAATGTCTTGCAACAGAAGTTTAGTGAGACAAATTATGGTATATACCTACAATAGGATACAATAAAGTCTATCCGTATACTAGAATACAATAAAGTGATTAATATATTAGAAGAATATATAGTAACTTGGAAAAAGATTCCCAGTATGGTATTAAGAGAAAATATTAGCTTATAAAATTTGTATTCAACTAGATTCTAATGCATGTACGTGTATTTATGTGTGTGTATGACAGAGGGGGATCAGAAGGTAGGAGAGAAAAAGTGAGAAATAGCGCACTCACGATATGCGTGCACTCATGAACTTAGAAGCTATACCAAAAAGTTAACAGAAGTTATTCCAGGTGTTGGGATTGCTGTTGAATTTAATATTTTCCTGTCTGAGTTGCTGTATTTCCAAATATTCTAAAATAAACGTGCATCATTTTGAAAAAAGGTTTTTAATTGTTTAGAGTCAACACTGTATCTAACGTGTTCAGAAACAGTAAGAACTACTGTAAAAAAAAAAAAAAAACAGTAAAAACTACTGAAAAAACTACTGTAAAAAAAAAACAGTAAGTTAAAAGAGCTGTCTAGGGCCATTTGGCAGAAGACCTTGGATTACATATTTGATTATCTGTTATTTTTTCTTAATTCAAAGTTGTATAGTTAAATATGAAATTTAAAAATATGTCCGGAATCACATGAAAATGGGATTGTCAAAATAAATTATGGGATGCTAACACAATGGAATACTCAGCAGCCATTAAAACCAGAATTTAGAGGTTTCAAATAAATGTGCAATCAGCATGTACAAAAATCTCTCTCAATTATCATTTCATATAAACAGTAGTTTTTTAAGTTGATGGGCAAATGTGCTTTAAATTTCACTGACAGTGCATACAACCATGTGCTTTGGCGTTCTTTGTAGTCACCCTCTTAACTCACCACAACCCACTTCTTTTACCTACTACATAATTTAGCATTCTATTTCTTCTGCTTAAAATGCATCCTTTTGTAGAGTGGAAAAGATCTGCCTGAATTTATAAAGGCTCACAATTCCAATGGGTGTAGTGTGGTGTCATAAAAATATGCTTCAATATCTAGCAAAGGAAGAAAATTACAGGCTGAAATTTAGCAACATCCAAGATTTCAGTAGAAGAATGTAAATTACTATGAATCACTCAAAAACATTCTTAAAACCTCAATAAAAGTGACTATCCAAAGAGTTTTATATTCGCTTCAAAAAAAGGAAAGAAAATATACTGACAATACTTAAAAGATTTACATTTGGACACGAATAAGTAAAGACAATAAGTGTTTGCGAAGATCCAAAGAAGTAACTGACCAAAAAGAACTTCATTTAACTTTTTGTGGTTGATGCTTTTCAGGAGAAATGGATCGTTAAAATTTGTTCTTTCCAAACAAAGTTCTTACCTCCACAATAACTCATGCCTCTTTCTCCTGCTAGTTCTGTCTTTCTCCCCATCCTCAACCTCGTTTATACATTCGTTCATTCTTAGCATTTGGATATACATCCATTATCTTATGGTATTTCACACAATGAAAATACATCTTTTCATTTTTTTTCTTCAAGAGATTAAAGCAGAAGAGAAATTATTTGCATGGTAAATCTCTACTTCTTAAATAACATTGAATACCTTTCTTATAGCTAGCATAGTGAAAACACACACTCACACAGGCACACACCAAAAAATCTTGGGATGGTTTCAGGCTGAGATTTGAATATGTATAATAGAGAAGTAAGCCAAATTGTCACAGGAAGTCATTGTCTTTTATCCTTACTGCAAACCAACACATTCACTGTAAGAGAAACCATTTAAGTGACTTTCCTGAAATGAATGGACATTAGCACTGTGCTAGCATAATACTGAAATTTATTGAAAAGTCACTTACAAATTAAGGGTAAGTTTTCTTTGTTCTTATTTTTGGTTTATTATAAGCATTTGTTGTGGGATGAACCATGTCCTCCCAAAATTCATATGTTGAGGTCCCCCAGTACCTCAGAATGCGACCTTATTTGGTGACAGGGTCTTTACAGAGGTAATCAAGTTAAAATGAGGTCACTGGAGTGGGTCCTGATGCAATATGACTGGTATCTGTATAAAAAAGGGGAAATTTGGACATAGACATTCATAGAGGGAAAACATGAGACACAGGGAGAAGACAGCCATCTACAAGCCAAGTGGAGAGACTGGGAACAGATCCTTCCCTCGCTGCCCTCAGAAGGAACCAATCCTGCTGACACCTTAATTTCAGATTCTAGCTTCCAGAACTGTGAGAAAATAAATTTCCGGCTGTTTAAGACACCTAGTCTGTGGTACTTTGTTATGGTAGCCCTAGCAAATGAACAGCATTTCTGTATATAGAGTGGTACATAATAAATATTTAAGGAAGGAAACAAGGATAAAAAGGAAGGAAGGAATTATAATTAAAATATTTCATCCTTGCTCCATTAATTTTTTTTACAGGTTAACAATCAACTTCAGTAATTTCTGAGAAATGTTTTTTGCCTCCCACTTTTAATGCTATTGGATGGTTCCAAAGTTCTACTATTGAAATAAATAAAATACAGAGCTGAAATTTAAAACAAACAATGACTTGCCAATATTTGAGTGCTCAGGAAATAAACTTCAAAAGAAACAGGTTAAAAGGTGAGATATGATCTCTCTAAGAGGTGTCCTTCCTTAATATCCTTCACTAAGATGCTACTCGGGAACATCTCATAAATATAACATGAATTACTCTGATAATACTAAATTGCAACCACCATCTGTGCACAAACAGCTATTTTCATTTTACAAGTAGAGGGAAAAAAATCAATGTGAGAAGTGTGATAAATCAGAATACTGGCATGAAAAGGCCATGCAAATAAAATTGCTGATGTACAAGAAACACGTACACCAAGAGACATCTGGTAAAAAGCAACTTAAAGTGGAAGGAGTTTGAGAAACCATGTTGTTATGAGGGACACTCATCTTGATGGGCCTAAATTTAGACTTACCAGCTGTGTTTTGGTTTACAACTCCTTCCAATCTGCCTGCTTATAATAATAATAAAAAATTAGAAAGGCCTTCTGTGGAACACTGTTGAAAATGTGATTGGGGGAAAAGCCAGCCTATGTCGTGTTCTATAAAGGGGCACACAACACTCAATAATCTTGTTTGACATAATTTCCAGTGCTATGTAGTATATATACCCTTGTATGCATATATCATAATCTATTTATTCATTTTTCTGTTTCTATTTTTTAACAGTGTTGCTTTGAATATACTTGGACTTTTTCAGGTTTTGTGCACTATGAAGTTATATACTGACCACAGAAACGTTTCACATAATTTTGTTTGACATAATTTTCCACTCTGGCAAAAAAAAAAAAAAAACTGGTATATTAAAAGAAAAAGTCTCTGTAGTTAGGCAGAACTAAACTTAATTCAAGTTTACATATATATACAGCTGTGTGAACCTGGTCAAGTCACGTTACTTTTCTGAGATTCAGTAACATCAGAGAGGTCATATCTCACCTTGGATCACAGAGGATAAAAAGAGATGAATACATGTGGGGTATACATTGTCTCCTTGAAACCTTCATGTGAATTATATAAACCTTATCACAACCCCATAGAGTATGTTCTATTTCTTTCCCTTTTTTAAACCAGCTAGCAATACTATTGAGTAGGTACTCTTTTACCTCTTGTTTTCCAATGAGGAAATAGGTTAAATCACTTGTTCAAACTCTTAACTGCTATTAAGTACAGGAACCAGCATTTGACCACCACCTAACTGCCAATAAGTCAAATGTACTGGGAGTTGTCACTGAATTCAATTTTCAGTTTCCCACAAAATTAAACAGAAATCTAAAGCAAGAATAAATCAATCTCTATGGTTAAAATATAGTCATGTAGTGGACAAAACCGAAGGAAGTACAAAAACATTCAAGGCAGCCCATAAGAATGGATAGATAAATTGTGGTATATGCATACAAGGATGGATATATATATATATATATATATATATATATATATATATATAAAACACAGCAATGAAAATCAATTACAACTTCATGTAAGGCCATTGATAAATATCACAAACTAAATATTAGAAGAAAAAAGATCAAATCAGAGAAGAATTCACACAGGACAACATCATTTTTTAAAGTCCTAAAACATACAAGGTCCAAATTCACATAAATCCTTAACAAATAGTGCTTCAAGATACATATACAGATGTCCCTTGACTTACAATGGGTTTACATCCCAATAAACCCATTGTAAATTGAAAATATCATAAATCAAAAATTTATTTAATACACCTAACCTACCAAACATCATAGCTTAGTCTAGACTATCTTAAATGTGATCAGAACACTTACATTAGCCTACAGTTGGACAAAATTATCTAACACAAAGCCAGTTTTACAATATAGTGTTGAATATCTCATGTACTTTATTGAATGTTGTCTGAGAGTGAGAAACAAATGGTTTTATGGGTACAGAATGGCGTCAAGTGTATCGGTTGCTTCCCCTCGTGATCATGTGGCTGACATGGAGCTGTGGCTCACTGCTGCTGCCCAGCACCAGGAAAGCTTATCTACCACTGCTCGAGAACAGATCAAAATTCACAATTCAAAGTATCGTTTCTACTGAATGTGTATCGCTTTTGCACCATAAAGTCTAAATATCATTAGTCAAACCATTTTAAGTTCAGGACCATCACTTTTATGAAAACCAAATGAATGATAAAAACAAAATTCAAATTATTATTTTCTTTTAAGCAGGAGAGAGAGAGAGAATCTTGGAGAGGGCCACACAGGGAATGCAGGCACACCTCATTTTATCATGCTTCACTTTATTGCACTTCACAGATACCATGTTTTTTACAAGGTTTGTGGCAACTTGGCATTGAACAAGTCTATAGGTGCCATTTTTCCAACAGCATTTGCTCACTTCATGTCTCTGTGTCACATTCTGGTAATTTTTGCAATACGACTTCAAACTTTTTCATTATTACTATATTAGTTATGGTGATCTGTGATCAGTGATCTTTGATGTTACACTGTGATTGTTTTGGGACAACACGAACCACGCCCATATAAGATGGTGAACTTGATGTTTGTGTTCTGACTGCTCCACCCACTGGTTGTTCCCCCATCTCTCTCCCTCTTCTTGAGCCTTGCTATTCCCTGAGATACAACAATACTGAAATTAGGCCAAGTAATAACCCTACCATGGCCACTAAGTGTTCAAGTGAAAGGAAGAGTCTCAAGACTCTCACTTTAAATCAAAAGCTAGGAATGATTAAGCTTAATGAGGAAGGCATGCTAAAAGTCAAGATAGGCTGAAAGCTAGGTCTTTTGTGCCAAACAGTTAGCCAAGTTGTGAATGCAAACAAAAAACTCTTGAAGGAAATTTAAAGTGCTACTCCAGTGAACACACAAATGATAAGAAGGTGAAACAGCCTTATTGCTGATATGGAGAAAGTGTTAGTGGTCTGGATAGAAGATCAAACCAGTCACAACATTCCCTTAAGCCAAAAACTAATGCAGAGCAAGGCTCTAACTCTCTTCAATTCTATGAAGTCTGAGAGAGGTGAGGAAGCTGCAGAAGAAAAGTCTGAAGTTTGCAGAGGCTGGTTTATGAGATTTAAGGAAAAAAGCCATCTCTATAACATAAAAGTACAAGGTGAAGCAGCAACTGCTAATGTAGAAGCTGCAGCAAACTATCCAGAAGCTCCAGCTAAGATCATTAATGAAGGTTGCTACACTAAACAACAGATTTTCAATGAAGATGAAATAGCCTTATATTGGAAGAAGATGCCATCTAACACTTTCATAGCTAGAGAGGAGAAGTCAATATCTGGCTTCAAAGCTCTTCTTAGTGGCTAATGCTGCTGGTGACTTTGAGGTCAATGCTAATTTACTATTCTGAAAATCTTAGGGCCCTTAAGAATTATGCTAAATTGACTCTGCCTGTGCTCTATAAATGGAACCACAAAGCCTGGATGACAGCACATCTGTCTACAACATGGTTTACTGAATATTTTAAGACCACTGTTGAGACCTACTGCTCAGAAAAAAAAAGAAAAATTCCTTTCAAAATACTACTGCTCTTTGACAATGCACCTGGTCACCCAAGAGCTCTGATGGAGATATACAGTGAGATTGATGTTTTCATGCTTACTAATACAACATCCATTCTGCAGCCCATGGATTAAGGACTTTCAGACTTTCAAGACTTATTATTGAAGAAATACATTTCACAAGGCTATGACTGCCATGGACAGTGATTTCTCTGATGGATCCAGGCAAAGGAAATTGAAAATATTCTGGAAGGATTTCACCAGTCTAGATGTCACTAAGAACATTTGTGATTCATGGGAAGAGGTGAAAATATCAACATTCACAGGAATTTGGAAGAAGCTGATTCCAACCCTCATGGATGACTTTGAAGGGTTCAAGACTTCAGTGGAGGAAGTAAATGCAAATGTGGTGGAAATAGCAAGAAAATTGGAATTAGAAGTGTGAAGATGAAGTGAACTGCTGCAATCTCATGATAAAACTTGAATGGATGAGAAGCAAACAAGTGGTTTCCTGAGATGGAATCTACTCCTGGTGAAAATGCTGTGAAGATTGTTGAAATGAAAACAAAGGATTTAGAATATTACATAAACTGATACACTTAGTTGATGAACCAGAGGGAGGGTTTGAGGACTCACTCCAACTTTGAAAGAAGTTCTACTGTTGGTAAAATGCTATCAAACAGCATTATACGCTACAGAGAAATCATCTGTAAAAGGAACAGTCAACTGATGCTGAAAACCTCATTTTGTTGCCTTATTTTAAGAAACTGCCACAGCCGCTCTAACCTTCGGCAACCAACTCCCTGAGCAGTTAGCAGCCACCAACATTTCTAAGTGCCAGGGATGCACCTTAGCACCATACAATTGCATTATTTCATTTAATCCTCTCAACAATCTGAAGAAAGAAAGCTCAATTATCATCACCTGAATTTTACAGATAAATAAGCTTGTACCATAGGGATAATAATAATTCTCCCCAAATCACTTATTTCTTAATTGGAAGAGCCAAGACTCAGTCACCACTACCATCACCACCACCCATGCACACACACCAAAAGCACCTAGTATAGCACCTTTATTTCACTTAACAAAAGTTCATTGAATGTCAACTAGGCTGAGATACAACAGTGGCCAAGACTGGCTGGCATGGTGCCTTCTCTCATGAAGCTTACACGATAGTTAGCGGGGAGGGTAACAGATGATAACCAAATAAAAATATAGAAAAACAAGATAAGTCCAGATATAAATAAGTGTTGATAAACAGGGGAGTAAATTCCAGATAAAGTGGAATGAATTGCTGGAGTAAGTGGTTAAGGCAGGAAGTGAGAGGAATGCTTTTGAGAGAGCTGTCAGGGAAGGTGTCTTTAAGGAGGTGATGTGAGAAGAAGCCAGCCATGAAAAACACTGACGGAAGAGCATTTCAGTCAGGGGAACCAAAAATGCCTAAGGCAGGAAAGGACTTAGGATGTTGGGAGACCAGAAAGGAGGCAAATGGGAAGAACACAGGCTTTGATGAAGATATAACCAATGAAACTCATTTTGACGTTTACTGTGGCAGAATTTTAAGTATTCACATTTTTATCTTATAGGTCTTGAAAAAAGGGAAGGGAGAGCTCCATGATAAATGAACGTTGCACCTGAAATCCAAAGTAAGATATCTGTTGCACAGCTAGAGGTTTTTAAGGGTCTGTATGATCCTAATCAGACTATTCATGAGCATTAACCAGTAAGAGGTTATTAATCATGACTAATGCCTTTCCATTTATCTCAATTATGCTTGGGTAATTTCTTATCTAGTGGAAATTTTTCTTTTTTGTATTTAACACTCCATAGAAAAAAAATTAGTTTTCCTTACTCAGAAAGGTTCAACATGCCATTTGCGTATGATTTTGCCACAAAACCACTGTGGGAGCCGCTATGATTGTTCCCAATAACCCCTTGTCGTTCTATGAAAGGAATACACCTCCTGGTCAATTACCAGGTAACTTTCAGTGCCTCCTTATGGAAGGAAAATAAGTTTCCCACCCCAGTTAATTTGACCAGTGACTTGCTTTGGATGGTGTCATGTGTCTGGGCAGAAGATTTGGAGGCCATTGCCTGTTTCCACCGGTGCTCATATTCTTTTCCCTCTGCCACAGGAATGACATGTCCCAATTAACATCACTCCTTTAATCTTGATCCCAAAATGAAGAAAACACAAGAAGCAGACTCAAAGCCTGGACCAGACTCTCAGTTCAGTCACAGTTGACAGGTACGTACCTGAGAAAGAAGTCTTTATTGCAGGTAAGCCACTAAGATCTTGAGGCTGTTTGTACTACCGCATTATCTAGTGAAACCTAACCAAAAAATACCATTCAACTTTCAACCAGGTTAAATACATATAAATATATATGTACATATGTATTATGTATGTATGCACACGGATACACACACTTAACCTTCTCAGAGTTAATACAAAAGAACAAAATAGGAATTTTTTCCCCCCAGTTCTGAAAACTCACATACCAAGAGTTTGCCTTTAGTTTTTGGTCACATATAATAAGGTTTCCATTTTAACTGTAAACAGAATTTCTTTTCCTAATGTTTCATTGTAAATCAGTAATCTCTGTTTTTCATTTTAAAATGAAATTTTTCTTATATCAAAAATTTTTAAACAATGATCTAAAAAAATAAAATATGCTAAATGAAAGAAGCTAGACACACAAAAAGTACAATTCCATTTATATGAAGTGTCCTAAAAAGGCAAATTTATAAAGACAGAAAATCGATTAGTAATTGTCTAAGGCTGGGAGTAAAAATGGATATTAACTGGAAATGGCATGATGGATTTGAGGTGGAAGATGAAAATGTTCTAAAACTGGTTAACAGTGATGGTTGTACAACTAAGTAAATTTACTTACAAAAAATCATCTACCCAAAATGGGTGAATTTTGTGGTATATAATTACGCCTCAATAAAGTTAGTTAAACACAATTAAAAAGGGGTATGTTATACCAAAGCATTTCTCAAGGCCAAAAAAAATTATTTGTTTCAATTTTAGAAACTACTGATTTAACCTTCTGTTTTATCACAGATGTGTTTTACTGATTTTTATATCAGTATTTGCTAATAATTTTGATTGTCTAACTACACCCTTTTTTATTAATACTATAAGTAGCACTGCATTATCCAGCGTGATTGGATATATGAAGTGTCAGAGTTATTCAAATATTCTGTTTAAAATAGACAAAACTTTTAAGCACATAACTCTCCATTTGTTTACTGAGACAACTTTAAAGTATATTCTTAAAGTGACTAAAAATGTTTATTTTAACTTTTAGTCTAATATCCTCTTTGAAAAGTGTGGGATACAATTAAAAAATACATGAATAAAATAAATTTGAACACTACAACTGCATAACTGTTGAATCTGTGTTTCCTTTTGATCACACTAGTCACTTGCAAAACTAGCAGGCTCTCAGAGTTATACTAGAGCATACTATCAGAACCCCCAAAATGCAAAAATAAAACTCCACCTTCAAAACCCAATAGAATATATTTTATTAAGTTCAAATCTGAAGTCTTTTAACATTATTTTCCCAAGATACTTGTAATAATTTTCCCCATTGCCACTGACCAACAAATAAATAAAATACTGCTATCTGCACAAAAGAACTCTATAGTTCTTCTTCCTATAGGTTCTCATGGATTTTTTCTTCTTTTGGCTATACAACATCCAATCTTGTTTCCAACCATAATGCTGGGTATAGTTTCTGCTAGTGCCTGTCCCTTTCTGCATCTGCATTTCCAGCCTTCAAATCTACTTTGTGAGCTACTATTTCATTCCTTTCCTGCCAGAGTTGATTTCCATTGCTTGCAACCAAGCCCCCTGATTGAGACAGGTGCTATTGGCTTCAAAGGATTTATTTTTCCCAAGTAAGAAGGTTTCTAAATGATTCCCTTGGGTTTTCTTATGCTTTGTGTTTATTTCTTCTAATGAAATCTAAATAGGAGCTTTTGTCCAGAATTGACGCTTAACATAGCTCTGTGTCATCCATCAATAATATTTACTCACCATTTGTCAAGACAAATTTGTTTTAAATTCTATTTGGTCTAGTAACCTGATTGGAAAGACCAATACAATACAAACTGAATTTACTGAAAACAGATGATTGGAAAATTACTGCAATAACTGTGTCCATATATATGAAAAAAGGCACAGGCCATATCATTCATTAATGTATTTATTCCATTAACATTTAGAGTTCCTACTCTTCTACCTTCAAGGAATTTAATTTATTGGAGATAGACAAGCAATTAAGATTTTAGAGATGAGAAACAAATACCTCTTTATAAGGCAAAATGTATTAAGTCTTATAAGATTCAAAACACTATTATGGGGAGCACAGAGAAGAAATTATGGGAAGAAATTAATTCTAGCTGGAGAATGAAGAAGTTCTTAAGGAAGAAGTCGCTTTACAACGGGCCGTAAATAACAGAACGGATTTTGTTTTGTTGACCCAACAGTATATTGTAAGGTGCAAATAAATCATTGAGGAATCCTGTTAAAATACAGATTCTCACCAAGAGCCTTCAATGACACAATGTGACAATATGTTCTTTATGTTCAGAGCTGGGTGCTCTGTAAACATCAGCTTTCTGTGAGCACACAGGACAGACTACAGGCAAAACATGAGAAGAAAGAAGACCTTGTGTCTTCTTGTGAACTATTTTAATGGTTCTCAAATGTAAACACAATACTACTTGGGGTTGGAGCAGTGGGAACGAGAAGAAGGCACTAATTCTAGAGATACCAAGAAGATAAAACCAACTGGGACATTTCAGATATGTAGGGGACAGGGAAAGTGAGTGAAAGGGATAAACAGAAGGTAAGACCTAGTATTTTATCCTAGATATCTAAGAAATCATCACATCATTAGCAGAGGATCAGATGGAAAAGATAACAGGTGTGGGAAGAGAAATATAAGAATTAGGGAATGGAGAAACATAGTTCCGTTTGGAAATGAAATTGTAGGGATGAGTAGGACCACCTAATTAAGGCTTTCCATTGCTCCTGTGGTTAAGTTTAGCATGCTAAAATTTCATTTCCCTTTTTTTTTTTTTTTTTTTTTTTGCGGTATGCAGGCCTCCCACTGCTGCGGCGTCTCCCATTGTGGAGCACAGGCTCCGGATGTGCAGGCTCAGTGGCCATGGCTCACGGGCCCAGCCACTCCGCGGCATGTGGGATCTTCCCGGACCGGGGCACGAACCCGTGTCCCCTGCATCGGCAGGCGGACTCTCAACCACTGCACCACCAGGAAGCCCTCATTTCCCTCTTAATAGCGGGAAGGGACAGTGCAACTGTCACACCCTCTTCTCCTCTGGGACAGTCATCCAGCTTGTGCCAGAGCATTTTTAGTGACAAAATTTATGGCCTAGCTGAGTAATCCCTTTCATTTTGGAAACTTCAATTAGAAAACTATTCCATAAACTGACCTAAAGCTGATCTCCACATACTCTTGACCTAGTGGTTCTACTTTTGCCCTTCAAAACTATAAACATTTAATCCACCTAGATCATAACAACTCTTCATAAAGTTTGTTAAAAGAATCAGCCCAAGTCGCTAAACTACATTTTGTTCTTCCCAGCCTTTTTTCCCAGTTGCCAGAACATATCATCAGTGAAACCCTTAATTTATTCTCCTTCATGATAGCAAATGCATGGCGAGACTGTTACTACTGCAACCCTCCCCACTCCTTGTGCCAATGAAAGACAGTGCTGATGGATCCAAGCCCTCTTTCTGCTAAGCCCAGACTAGATCTAAGGTTCTATCTCAAAACAGCATTCCAAGGATCAGGGCACTGGTATCCATAGATGACATAATATACCTTTGCCATTTTCTGACATCAACTCGCCCTTTAAAATACAGAGGGTGGAATGGAACTTAAGTTGCATGAACAGTTCAAATTACAGTACAATTAATACTCCATATGACCTTGAAAATATGTTGTTTGTTCAGATTCAATAGGTACCTTGTCATTTGGGTATATTGATCATTCAGTCACTGAAAATCACTAGGAATGTTTGCGCATAAAATGGTCTTATACAAGGTCTCTCCAAACTTATCCTGCAAGTTCCTTGTTGGTTTTAATTCTATTGTTGACCATATATGCTCATTCATCAGGAGAACTGAGGATTTTTCATCTTCTTTCTACTTCACTCACCTATTCTTCCTCCTCTGGGAGGAATATAAGAGTACTTAACATCTAAGAGGACTGTGATGGTAGACAGTGGAGCTCCTAGTGGGAGGAATCCTGGATCAGCCCTAATTTCCTTTACTTTATTGGTTCCTCTTATTTTTTTTTTAATTTTATTTTTTTATTGGAGTATAATTGCTTTACAATGGTGTGTTAGTTTCTGCTTTATAACAAAGTGAATTAGTTATACATATACATATGTTCCCATATCTCTTCCCTCTTGCGTCTCCCTCCCTCCCACCCTCCCTATCCCACCCCTCCAGGCGGTCACAAAGCACCGAGCTGATCTCCCTGTACTATGCGGCTGCTTCCCACTAGCTATCCACCTTACGTTTGGTAGTGTATATATGTCCATGCCACTCTCTCGCTTTGTCACAGCTTACCCTTCCCCCTCCCCATATCCTCAAGTCCATTCTTTAGTAGGTCTGTGTCTTTATTCCTGTCTTACCCCTAGGTTCTTCAAGACAATTTTTTTTCTTAAATTCCATATATATGTGTTAGCATACGGTATTTGTCTTTCTCTTTCTGAGTTACTTCACTCTGTATGACAGACTCTAGGTCTATCCAGCTCATTACAAATAGCTCAATTTCATTTCTTTTTATGGCTGAGTAACCATCGAAATGGTAAAACCCACTGAGGTAGGATCAGTATGAAGGTCAGAGAAATGGGAACACATGACTTGCCTGCTTTAATCGTGTATTCTAGGTTTTAAGTGAGACAATTGAGAATGCATACACACATACACTACATATATACATACATAGAAACATTCACTATGCTTACACATTCTATATGCACACACATACATATGTGTGTATATATATACATACACATTCATATATGCCCACACTACACACATGCATACATATGTAAATACTGTGTGTGTGTGTTTTATATATTTCTGTACAGATTACCAAGGTAGAAAACCACTCATTGATTCAAGGATATTTCTTGAGTAATCATAATCCAAGCTAGTAATAAAATATTAATTTGGTTAGACCTGTACTCCTCAAACTGGTAGCCACTAGCCACAGGTGGCTATTTAAATTTAAATGTAAATTAATTCAAATTAAACACAATTAAATGTTCAGTTCCTCAGATGTACTAGTTTACAATTCAAGTGCTCAAACGGCACATGTGGCCAGTGGCTGCCACATTAAACAGACAGAGCTGGAACATGTCCATCACTGTCGTTCTTTTTGGACAGCAGGATCCTACAGGGGCTGTGTATAACTGATCAATATTCAAGAGGCTTTACTAAGGGCCAGGTACTATTTATAAGCTCTTTACATTTAGTAAGTCATTTAATTCTCATATTTATTATTTGCCCTCATTTTATGGATGAAAAGTCTGAGGCTTTGAGAGGTTAAGTAACTTGCCAAAGGAAATAAAGCTAGTAAGCAGTGGAGACAGGATTTCACACACAGGCAGTGTAGCTACAGAGTCTCTGCTCCTAAATACTAAGTTTACGTCTTGCTATATTTTAATTTACAAAGATGAGTAGAGCCTCCTTCAAGACTTTACATTTATCCCAATTAAATTTCATAGTCTGCTTTTAAACCCAGTATTCCAATTTATCAAAAATCTGGAAGACTGATTATGTTATACAGACTATTAGCATTTGGTACAGTTTCCACTGCTGTATAACAAACCATCCCAAGACAATTTGTTTTTATATTTTATTATGCACATTGGTTTACAGGGTCAAGAATTCTGACAGGATACAGCAGAAATGGGTTGTTTCTCCTCCATTGTATGTGGGGCCTCAGCTGAGATCTGATGTCTCAATGCTGAGGGCTGACGTCATGTTAGACATTTTCACTCACAAGTTAGTCATTTAATGCTGGATGGCGCCTGAGACTTCAGCTGAGGCTGCTGATTGGAACATTTACATGTAGTCTCTCTCAATGTAGCCTGGGCTTCCTCACAATATGGAGGCCTTAGGTTGCATGTCTTACATGGCAAAAAGCACACTGTCCCACTGAAAAAAATCAGAGCCTTCATTTCCTTTTGTGATCTGGCCCTGGAAGTTGCACAGCATCATTTCCACCATACCCTACTGGTCAAAGCAGTCACAATCCTAGCCAAATTCAATAAGTGGGGCATAGATCCCACCTCTGGATAGGAAGGTGGCAGGTCACATTATAGAAGCCCATACAGGATGGGAGGTGGTGATGTGGCTGTCTTTATCCAGTTATTCTCCACACTTTTGTAGTATTATGTATTATGCTGGTTATTCTCTCTTTTCGCCCCCACCCTTCCAGCTCTCATCCATCTATTCTCTGTCCCTTAAGAGACAGATCCCTACGGATGCCATCACCTGAACAGCTTGCTTAGTGGGGGCCAGAAGCAGAGATCCAAGAACAGGAGAAGAGGAGTTCAGGGAATATACTCCCATTTCCTCCCTGCTTTGGTGCCACACTTCAGGCAGTGGCATATTTCTAGCTACATCTCTGTGTAAACACAGCTCATGTGGAAACGGCCACTTCTCCACAGCTCCAACTCTCATTGGGTTCCAGCAACACTATTTCCATCTCTCTTCCCTTTAGAACTAAGGGTGCTAAAGGCTTTTTGCTACTGCAAGTCTCTAAGTGCCTCAGTATCCTTTCTTTGTTCCTGAAACTTGCCCAAAATGCTATAAATAAATAGTCCTTGCATTAAACTCTCTTCATTTAAATCATGGAAGAGAATTCTGATTCTTATCCTGGCCATGAATGATAGATGCAAACAATAGGAACTGAATAAAGATGGTTCAGACAACAAATGTGAAAAATTAATAACCAGACTTCCAATATCTTCTTCTAAGTATTTGAGAGAATTGTTGAATAGTATAATTGTCCCTCCATCACTACACTGAATTTCCAGATTGATAGAGATCATATATATATATATATATATATATATATATATATATATACACATATTGATATATATATGAGCTGGTTGTCTCCACAACCATAGCTCATTATTCTTTCAAAAATATCCTTTTCCACAAAAATATGAGTGATTCCTTCAAAAGCTTGTTCAAATAAACATATACATTGTTATACTTCTGATTTACCTAAAAACAATCTTAGTTTTCCACCATTCTTATTAAAAATGATCACCTCCTTCTTTTCAAAGTGTTTATACTAAATATACTAAGTAGTTCTGTTGCTTTGATAGCTTTACTAGAGCTTGAAATTGTCTATACCTTCTTGTCTACCTACTTGTCTATACCTTCCAGAACTCCCTTTCTTCCCCCTTATTTTTGAAAAGAATTTTTACCTATTTCTAGCTTTTGAGTACCAAGCCTGCATACCATGACTTCTCGAAGTCGACTAGTGGTGATGACGATAATTACATCTGTAAATTCCCTGATTATCCTAAATGATATAGATCTCACTTTATGGTCCTGAATACCATTTAAAAGACCAATAATAAGAGCTATAATTTACTGAGTTACAAATAAGCATCTCAGTGTTTCACTGTGACCTGTTTACCTACGCTCTGTTTCAACTGCTGTTTCTTCTACACATTACAGTATTTAATTTTAAAAAAGGCAATTTATTTTAATATATTATTTTTCCCCAAAAATAACTTTTTCTTTTAAATGTAGACAAGTTTGCTCCTTTTCTCTAGGTAAATTTTTTGCAAGCCTCATCTCATTTTGGCCCAGTTCTAAAACAATTATTACACTATTGTTACACTTTTTATCCTTTTTCTTTTCCTTTTTTCGAATTATCAGTTATGTTCTCCTACCTTCCACATCTATTCTTGTTCTTTTAAGTCAATATCCTCTGCATTCCCTGTGCTCTATTGAGAGTTGGCATCATTTTCTCTTAACTGGAGTATCTGAAAACTCAGAACAATACTTTGTTTTACTTTCCATCTCTCTTGATTTATACTGTCATTTAGAGTTTCTGTCACATCCTCCAACCGGACTCCAAGACTGTGATAACAAGAACTGAATCTTGCATTTCTTTTTTCCAAAGAATCCTTAGCACAGAATCTTACACAAAAATACTTAACATGTATTTACCAGGTACTTGTAATGTACTGTGAGAAAAAAAGGAATAATTATAAGCCAAAGAGCCTACTCTTTAAAAAGCTTCTGACCTGCAAATGTATACTGATAAACCACATTAACAAAATGAAGGATAAAAATCATACGATCATCTCAAAAGATACAGAAAAAGCACGTGATAAAATTTAACATCCATTTATGATAAAAATTCAACAAAGTGGGTATAGAGGGAACATACCTCAACATAATAAAGGCCGTAACAAAGCCATAGCTAACATATACAGTGGTGAAAAACTGAAAGCTTTTCCTCTAAGATCAAGAACAACGCAAGGTTGCCCTTATTCAACACAGTATTGAGAGTCTTAGCCATAGCAATCAGACAAAAAGAGGTAAAAGTCTTCCAAATTGAAAAGGAAGAAGTAAAACTATCACTGTTTGCAGATGACAGGATACTATATATAGAGAACCCTAAAGATGTCAAAAAAAAAAACTATTAGAACTAATAAATGAGCTCATTAAAGTTGTAGGATACAAAAATCAACATACAGAAAGCTGTTGTGTTTCTATATACTAATAATGAACTATCAGAGAAATTAAGAAGATAATTTCACTTACAATTACTACAAAAACAATACATAGGAATAAATTTAACCAAAGAAATGAAAGAACTATACTTTGAAAAGTATAAGACACTGATCAAAGAAATTGAAGACAATACCATGCTCATGGGTTGGAAGAATTAATATTGTTAAAATTTCCATACTATCCAAAGCAATCTACAGGTTCAGGGCAAGCCGTATCAAAATACCAATGGCATTCTCCACAGAACTGGAACAAACAATCCTAAAATTTGTATGGAACCACAAAAGACCTTGAATAGGCAATTCAATCTTAAGAAAGAAGAACAAAGCTGGAAGTATCATGCTCCATGGTTTCAAACTATGCTACAAAGCTATAGTAATCAAAATAGTATGGTACTGGCACAAAAACAGACATATATATCAATGGAAAAGAACAGAAAGCCCAGGAATAAACCCATGCTTATATGGTCTATTAATTTATGAAAAGGGGGCCAAGAATATATAGTGGGGAAAAGAGAGCCTGTTCAATAGATGGTGATGGGAAAACTGGACAGCTACATGCAAAAGAATGAAACTGGACAACTTTCTTATACCAAAAAAAGAAGTAAACTCAAAATGGATTAAAGACTTAAATGTAAGACCTGAAACCATAAACTCCTAAAAGAAAACAAAAGCAGTTGCTCTTTGATATCGGTCTTAGCAATATTTTGGGGGATCTGTCTCCTCAGGCAAGTGCAACAAAAGCAAAACTAAACAAATGGGACTACATCAAACTAAGAAGCTTCTGCACAGTTGAAAGCCATCAACAAAATGAAAAGGCAACCTACTGAATGGGACAAGTTATTTGCAAGTGATACATCTGATAAGGGTGTTAATATACAAAATATATAAAGAACTCATACAACTCAATAAAATAACAATCACGAAAAAGAAAATAAACAAAAAAGAACAAACAATCCAATTAAAAAATGAGTAGAAGAACTGAATAGATAATTTTCCAAGGAAGACATACAGATGGCCAGAAGACAAATGAAAAGAATGCTTAACATCACTAATCACTATGGAAATGCAAATCAAAACCATAATACGATATCACCTCAAACCTATCCAAATGGCTATTATCAAATGAACAACAAAAAACAAGTGTTGGTGAAAATGTGGAGAAAAGGGAACCCTTGTGCGCTGCTGATGGGAAGGTAAATTGGTGCAGTCACTACGGAAAACAGTATGAAAGTTTCTCAAAAAATTAAGAATAGAACTGCCATATGATCCAGCAATCCCTCTTCTGAGTATTTATCTGAAGAAGTGAAAACACTAATTTTAAAAGACGTATGCACCCTATGTTCACTGCAGCATTATTTACAACAGCCAAGATATGGAAGCAACCTAAGTGTCCATTGATAGATGAATAGACAAAGAGATGTTGTATATATGTATACAATTGAATATTACTCAGCCGTAAAAAAGAATAAAATCTTGCCACCTGCAACCACACGGATGGACCCAAAGGATATTATGCTAAGTGAAATAAGTCAGACAGAAAAAGACAAATATTTTATGATTTCATTTATTTGTAGGATCTAAAAAAACAGAACAAACAAACAAAACAGAAGCAAAACTCATAGATACAAACTGGTAGTTTGGCGGAGGGAGGCGGAAATAGGTTGGGGGGATTAAGAAGTGCAAACTTCCAGTTATAAAACAACTAAGTCACAGGTATGTAATGTACAGTGTAGAGAATATAGTCAATAATATTGCAGTAACTTTATAATGGTGACAGATGGTTACTAGACTTACCATGGTGATCAATTCATAATGTATATAAATGTCAAATCACTATGTCATACACCTGAAACTAATATAGTATATCAACTATATTTCCATTAAAAAAAGAGAAAAAGAAAGAGCTTCTGGACAGGGGCATGGTATATATATTCATAAATAATCTAAGGAAATAAGAAACTACAATTGTAAATATAAACTGAATATGAAAATGGTCAATCTCAAAGTACTAAAGGGTAAAGTTAGTACACTTTGGTAGTAATGGTTGATAACATCTTAGGGTAGGCTGGACAGTGGCAGGGTTCTACAGAGGCGCAGGCTAAAAAGGGAGTAGTAGAGAGAGTAGGCCAAATGAAGACAACTTTCTTAAATTTGCTTGTCTATCTGTGGTTAATGGTTGAAAAATTCAACTTACTAAAATAGAAGCAGGCAAGGCCCATACACTTGGATCCACCCTGCTTGCTAGTGCTGTATAACTACATGTGTTGGACACTTAGAAAAAGTTAAGACCCTCTTCTATAGAAAGCAGCCATACAGATTAAGGTAAAGATACAATATTGCACATTATTATATGCCCTGCTTAATAAAGCAGAGGTTAAGTATGGTGCTGCAGCTTACATCCTTTTAAAACAGGACACAAAATTACAAACACAAAATTCGGTGGAAAAACAATTTTTTTATTTAGAATGAGAAAAAAAATCTCAACAACTGGTTGGAGCCATAGAGTTCTAGATTCCTTTCTTCTGAGGTAGCTTTAGGCAACTCACCAGAAACGCCAACTTAGAAATGCTTCTGGCTACAATCTGTCATTCCCTTTCCACCTAGAACCTGTACAACTCCCAGTAACTTACAACATTTTACAGAGGCCTAAGCCAACAACACAGTTAAATTTAAATTAAAGTTAAATTTCATTAACTTCACCTAAAATCCGCCTCTGACTACGGAGGTTCATTAAAACAGTGATTCTCAGTTGAGGCTGGGACACTGAGAATCTGGGGAAAGAGAAACCACATGACAAATTTAAACCATCCCAGATGATTCTGATATGCAATTGCCACTCCCTACATTCTCCCCGTACCCCCTGCCCCCGAAGATTCACAGTGCAGAGTCCCATACACTAATACCATGGCCTAATGGTATCTTAGAAGGCAATAAACAAGAACTGGCCAATTGTCCTTGATCTGAACATAAAATATGTGTGGAACATAAAAGTGTAAACAATTCCATTATTTTAGAATTTAAACACATTGAAAGGTCAAGTGACTTCATCAAGGGTACAAAACTGATACTCTCTCTGAACCTCCCAAATACAACTGTTCCTACCATTTCATTTAATCCTGAAGGAAAAAAAAGGGGAGTTTTACATATTCCTCTTTGGGGTCAGAGTATGCTTGTTCACTTTCTAACTTCTTTCCCAGAATAAAGCAGCGGTGAAGTTTGTTGGCTTTTCTTAACAGCTCAAGGTAACATTTACCTACTGTACAGGCTTCTTAGTAATTAATACAATGTTCCCATCTCAAGTCTTCTGCCAACAGCAACGAGAGAAGATGCAGTGGCATTGAACGGCCCCGCAAGAATGGTATTTTTCTTCCCCCCCCCAAAAAAAATATTACAACCACCAGCCTACACGCACAAGTCGGCCAGTAACCCTTGTCAATTTCTCTCCAACTATCCTACAAGTTCAGAGGGCCCTTTGGTCCTAGATTTCCCCAGGTAACCTTTAAAAACGAAAGCGCCGTCTGTGGGTTGGGTAGCAGGAGCTGACTATCTGAAAAATCCTGAGCTCCGCAGCGCAGGAGCTTCCCCGTTGGACACAAGAACCGTTTTCTCCTGAAGAGGGATTCCCTCACGCCTCTTCCCACTAGACTTGAGACTCACCTCCGGCGCCACCCAAGTCTCCAATCCACAACCAGCAACAACACTAAATCAAGAATAATTTCTCTAGACTCGGATGATTTCGCTCCCAGAGTTCAGGGCTCGCTGCGCCTGAAAAGAAGCTGCCAGGGGCGGGGGCAATTTTGGGCCACCGCCTCCCGGGTTCGGGCACTGTCACTGGAAATGTCCGCGTCAAAGAAGGGAAGAGGAGAAAAGGGGGAAACAGCACAACTTTGCAGACTCCACGAAGCCAAGGCCCTGCCAAACATAAGGTCAAAGTGCAGACGAGGGAGCGGCTGCTATTCGGGACCCGCCGGGACGCAGCCCCGGAGCCGACGAGCCGCCAGGCGGGGTCGGGCAGCTGGGGGAGACCCACCCTGCCCCGGCTCCGAGTCTCCAGCGGGGCCGAGCGAGCGCGCTGGGGCGGCCGCCGCACGGCGGGGCCAACTCCGTGAGTTGACTTGGAACTTTCCCGGGACGCGCCGCCGCGCCGCCCTCACCTTACTGAACACCTCCAGGTCGTCCTCGTCTTCGTCCAGATCCAGCACCTCGGCCTGCAGGAGGGCGGAGGAGCCGCTGCTGCCGGGGAGGGGGCCGTCGACCCCCGGGCTCTCCCCGCCGCCGCCCCCAGCCGGGAGGCCCGAGGAGCGCGCCTGAGGTGCCCGGCACTCGCCCTCCATCCCGAGAGTGCGCGCCCCGCCGGCCGCCGCCGCCAGCCCGGCTCCCCCGAGCGTGCCCATTGGCTCCCGCGCATCCTGCACCTCCCCGGCCAGCCCCGCTCCAGCCCCACGTCCGCTGCGCAGACGCGGAACTGCCAGGGCGAACGCGGGGCCCAGGCTCATCCCCACTTGGCTTGGGGCCTGCAGGAGGCGGAGGGGTGGGACTCTCGGACTCTGGCTAGGGTGGGGCCAGGGACGCTGTCCCTGGAGGTAGGAAGGGGGCGTCCTCGTGCGGACCTGGCTGCGGGGCTACCCTACGACAGCTTCCACGGGGGCGGGGGTCTGGGCAGAAGCGACGGAGCGAACCGTGAACTTCAGAGCATCCACAGCGGGGCTGGAAAGCAGCCGACCTATCTCGCCAAGAGAGAAAGCCAATACTGTATTTCCTGCGTTTTAATAGTTGCCTTTTTTTCTTGGCTGTGGATTTCGAGTCCGTCTTTTACTAAGGCTAATGCAAAACCTCCTCTGTTTTGTAATTGATTTTTGACCCAGTGACCGGACTGTGTGGTCATTTCACTGTTAAGCCAGGGAAGTTGGATTTAAAAACGATTTTCAGCCCCTTTCAAATGTATCTTTATTCCTGGAGGTCATCCTGAAGTTAATGAGCTCTAATGTTCCTAAGAGTCGAGGACAGCGAGCAGGACTGGACATTGACACCAAGAAATAATCTGCAGTCTTTATAATGCCAATGCAAAACTGTAATTATTTAGTTGTTCACTGCTTATTATTAAAAAAAAACAACTAACTTCCAAAAATAATGGATAATTGAATGCAAATTGATATATTTGGAACTATCTTCAGGTTTTATTACTTACTCGCCTAAGCCCCAGCTCTTTTCTCCCATCAGCCAGGAAAGAACATCTAAGAACTTTGCACATAGAGAAGAGGCTAATTCAGACTTGATTTCCAAAACCTCTCCTGGCAAAGTGTTTAGCTAGATGTTTAAAACTATTAACTTTGGGGGAAAAAAACGTATGTAAGAGAATTTCTCTTTCCAGTTAGAGGACAAGGCCTTAATAATATGTTCCCTCTTAACCGTTCATACTGGTTTCAGTTCATGAACACACTTATTCAGTCAAGCTGGTCTCTCTAAGGGGTGAATATCCAGGCTCCTTCCTATGCTTTATAGTTCCTGTACCCAAAATGCCATCTCCTGCCTGTCCTGCAGGAATTAACTATAATCCCATGTCTTTCAGGAAGACTTTCTGATTGACACAGTCTGTTCCCAATTTAGCATTTAATTTTATTTCATGCTGTAGGTTGTATTTATTTCATGTAAATGCCTTACATTCCTTAGTAAATTATAACATTTTAAGCTTACGGATCACATTATTTATTAATAAACCACAGTAGTAGATGTACTCACTTTAAAAGGCTCTCTGCTAGGGTATACAAAAAATACAAGTTATTAAAAGGCTATTTTTTCTCTCTAAGCTCATTCTGGCTAGTCAGGAAGATTCAAGTTTTTCGAATTGCCATCTGAACCAGGAAATTCCGAAGGATACTGTGACACACAGAATTGCCAGAAAGCATAGAGACAGGCTCAGAAAATGGGCAGAACAAACCAAGACTACAGAGCTTGTATCATAGCCACACCCACGCCACAGAACTAATAGCGCAGACATTGCTGCCACCATTACTGAGCACCAGATGCCACACCCCTTCCACATACTGCCATTGACAGTGATGTCACTGGACTCCAGGTGCTGACACCAACATCAGTACCACAGCTGCCTCTGAGAACTGCCTTTGCTATTACTACCACAAAAGTACCCACAGTCCTGTTTCTCTGTTCTAATTATTCTAGTTTCAAAACCCTGAAGGGTAGATCTGCATGACCCACCTGGCTAAGTCCCACAGAGATTTCGAAGGCAAATCAGATTTCTAAGCATAGAAAGGCCATATTGATACCGGTCAGCCAAAAAAAAAGGAAAAAAAAAAAAAACCCTTACTATTATTCATTCCTTTGGCCGCCCAACATTAAAATCACATTTGTTCACATGCTTTTTTTTTTTTTCCCATTCCTGCTAGATATAGTTCAGCTATGCCTCAAACACCTGGGAATATAGTCCTCAGCTCCCCAAAGGAAGAAAATCCAGACATACTCATTATTGGTGCAGCTCCAAGTCTAGTATGTCTATTCCTCCTGTAGTTCTGCTGCAGTTAATGCTGTAAGGGCTCTCTTACAGTCCCAGATTCCCATTAAATGGGATCATCACTGGCTTCTTTAATGGAAGCGTTCTTATTTGGGTGCTATATTCTCTCAATCGTCGTAGTCCAAAACTTTAAGTACAGGTATAATATTAAGAGAAGCCCTACCCAGTCCTGTCCCTTGGTTTTTGGATTCTTATTCTGATTAATATCATATATTAATTTTTGGTTCTGAGCATATACATCTTGTCAAAAAGCTCCCTCTCTCCCACACTTTCCAGGTAGGATCTCCTGAGACCATAACAGTGTTTAATATGCCAGTCAACTATCCATAAAGTCAGCTGTTTCTGGTAATGGGACTCATGATAAGACAAGTCACCCCATGGGCATTGCCCAATGGCTTTATTTCCTTTGCTGGAGGTGATTTAATTGATTAGAAAAAAAAAAGTTATGTGCGAAATCTGATGGGAAATAAACCAGTCAGTAAGTTCATGGATGATCGTGCTGGCAGAAACTTGTTGAGCAGGAAAAGCAAACCCAATGTATCTTTTCCATTAAGGACAAATCATGACATCCTTCAGATTATGTGGCTGCAGAAGGACCGGGAGTAGTTGTGGCAAGTTGAGGTTTAATAACTTACCCAAGGTAAGTAATAAGGGGTAAGTAATTTAAGGCTCGCTGAAAGAAAGTGTTATATATGTTGCCTTAAAAAAATAGGAGAGGTCTTCCCTGGTGGTGCAGTGGTTGAGAGTCCGCCTGCCGATGCAGGGGACACGGGTTCGTGCCCCGGTCCGGGAAGATCCTACATGCCGCGGAGCGGCTGGGCCCGTGAGCCATGGCCGCTGAGCCTGCGCGTCCGGAGCCTGTGCTCCGCAACGGGAGAGGCCACAGCAGTGAGAGGCCCGCGTACCGCAAAAAAAAAAAAAAAAAAAAAATAGAAGAGAGGATTTATAAGGATATTTGGGGATTCTTCGTTCTTAGACTTTGGCAGAATAGATAATTCTACAATCCTTCCACTAAATATACTGACAAACTATAACAAGAATCTTTTAAATGCATGGATGAGCTTTCAAGGAAGTAATTGACTTCCAGGGGCAAGAAACAAAGTAAGCTTAAGTGAGAGAATGAGACTAAACATTTGAGCTGATACTCTGCTGGCCCCCAGGGTGGGATGGTAGGATTGGCCTAAATAATCTAAAAGTGTGAGTTGGAATTATCATGAAAGAATAATGGAAATGGAAATTTGTAAAATATTCAGTCAATAATAAAACTCTTCTGGATCAGCCTAGGCTCACAGTGGGAGAGATCTCTCCCCCCAAAATCCTAACCATGGTTCAGGAAGTCACAATTCAAAAAAATACAAGTGACCCTGGTTGAACAATATATCCTTGGGACATCTGGCACAAGCAAATACAAAATCTCTTCAACCCACTTCTGGCAGAGCCACTACGGATAGAGCTATACTGCAGATTAGATCACAATCCAAATGAAAAACATTGAAGGAAATGATCTACCACGTGCCAGAATTACTATACAAAACTATTAAAAGGATTAGAGCCTCAAAGAACTTTAAACAATATGACAAAAATATAAATTATTTAATAAATAAAAAGAATAAACATAACTACAAGATGCTACCAAAAAAAGAACCAAAAATCCAAAAATGAAAAAGCACAATCATTGTGCTGATGGTTGATTTTTTTGCCTTTTCACTTCAAATTGGATCTTGTTGCCTGCTCTGTAATAGTTGTGCTGGGTCTTATAAATATTTCTCCTTTGCTACCCAGCATGATGTTAAGCCTTGTCAGTAGAAGGCCTGGAAGAACACTGGAGGAGGAACGGTTTTCCTGTTTCAAGTGTGCTCTCTTACTAGTGTCCTGCAGAAAGCTCTTTTTTTCTTCTTTGTTCAGCCCCTGCATAGTTTCTCTAGTGTAAGGTTCCTGCAGGGCACAACTTTTTATGATGTTTGAGCAAACTCATGCAGCTACGGAGGCATAGTCTAGAGACCCAGATATTGTGGGCCTGTCCCCGGCCCAGGTTGCTTCACCCCATATCCTCTCCTCGGTCCAGGACATGGACACACACCAGGGGCACTGGAGGTCAGCCATCCCCTAAACTTTGTCCTGAACAGCCAGCCCAGGGCTGACCCAATCTGAGCTGTTCATGGACGTGCATTAACCTCCTGGAGAGGGGGACCTCTCCAGCTCCTGGTTCCAACAGTATCCAGTAGCTTCTCCTGGTACCTAACAAGTTCTGAGGCTCAGCACCTCCCAGAGGGTAGATTTCCAGCAGGTCCCACTATTGAGCTACTTCATTGACTTCTCCAACATTCAGCAGGCCAAGGTGGTATTCTTTCCAATGACATCTGCATCTCAGTCATAGAAGGAAGGCTTTTCCTTGGGTACTTACCTCAGCCCTAGGGGTAGTGACCACATCTTATATCTGCTATTCCTGGATTCTTTAGAATTCTTTTTAACTCTCACTAGCCAATTCCTCCTTACTCCAAGCCCCTGTTAATAAAGCTTTATATTAAACTTTCCCTGTTCAAAAGACTATGTGGTCCTATCTCCTGACTGGACCCCAAACAATACAGAATTGGTACCAGGAATGGTCCCAGGAAAAAAAACCCTGCAAAAATGGCATTCTGGAACTCTCCTTAGAACCAGTTGACTGAGGAAGAAAAATCCTGAGCCTGGTTTACAGAGTGGTCTTCATGATATGTTAGTATTGCTTGAAAGTAGCAGCTGCAGCTCTATAGCCCCCCCTCACTCAAGGGTAAACCTGAGGACAGTGGTAAAAGAAAATCCTCCTAGTGATCAGAACTTCAAGCATGACATTTAGTCATCTACTATCTCTGGAGTGAGAAATGTCCAGAAATATAGGTCTATATTAACTTATGCGTAGTTGCAAATGGTTTGGTTGGAATAGTGAAGGATTTGAAAGGAACCATATTAAAAAAACTGATGAAAAGGAAGCTTAAGGGAGAAGTATGTGGATGGACTTTTCAGAATGGGCACAGACTGTGGCGATATTAGTGAATGCTAAATGTCTACCAGAGGACCATTACTGCAGAGGAGGTTCTTAATAATCAGGTGAATAAAACTACCAACTCTGGGGATGTCAGTCATCCTTTCTTCCTAGCCATCACATTCCTTGCTTACTGGGCCCATAAACTAAGTGACTATGGTAGCAGAGATGGAATCAATACATGGGCTCAATAGTTTCACTAGGAAGCAGTTCTATGGAGCTCCTCATACTACCATTCTGGAAGTTGTCTCTAATGCTCACTTTCTATAAATAACAAATCATCTAGAAAATTGCTCAGAGCTAGAGTAGTTTTTACTCCTTTTCATTACGATACAGAATTTGGAAGATACAATTTTTGTAATGCAGTGTGATCCCAGGGAAAACTTTTATTTCTTTAATTTTTCTTAATTAAAATTGCATTTTTGTTTCAAAAAGAAACTTGTCACACAATCTCCTTAGGATTGGAACTTAGTATCAACACTTTGGCCTGGAGAAATATTTTAAATTATCTATGTTAGATACAGTTTATGGAAATTGAACAGTTCTTGTTTAAAAAATTAACTCTTTAAAATACCCAGGCTATAAATAACAATGATGCCAAATAAATACATAGAAGAGGGATAAATAAATAAGTGCATTAAAACTCCCACATTTAATATCTTTAGGAAAAAGAGAAAAAATTTGCAGTGAATTATTAATATACTTCACAACAACAGTGTTGAATATTTATAAGTATTAAACAGCAATTTTAACCTTGACCTTATCCTTTTGAAAAATTGCAGTTATTATTATGAGACTGAATATTGCTCCAAACATGTTATGTAAATGTTTGATCTTATACAGTAGAATATTTTTTTAAAGATAAGAAGATGTTAATATGTAGATGTCTCAGATAAAAATGTTTCTCTCTCTTTTGAATGGTTGGATCAAAAGAGTGGTTTAATAGTGACAATAATGATGAACGATCTGACCACGCACTCTTTGAAGGTAGAAACATTGGCATATAGTCTTTCATAAGAATCTAGAGAGTATTTGTTAGCTGTGTGAACTTGCATATCAGATGCCATTGAGGCATATGGCACTGGGATAATAGCATACTCCTCCCATTCTTGGTAATGCCATCTACTTACTTCTCTATCACTCCCCTAAATACATAACCTTTTTAGCTTTAGGTCCAGAGTCTTTCCTTACATTCAAAATCCTATAAGCATCCTGATTGAATCTGTTCTTCATAATGACTCCCAAGTTCTTTATCTTCTTCAACACAAGGTTTTCTTGACCATTTCAACTCAGTCACTCATTTCTGTCAGAAAAAAAATATATATATATGGATTTTAAGTATATAAAAAACACTCAAACGCAATAATAAATATAGATAAAATTCTCAAGTTCTAATTTCTATCTATGTAATTGTCTAAGATCTCACAGTTTTTAAAATTTTTCAAATTTTGTTTCTTAGAGAATTTGATATATTTAGTTCAGTTTGATAATAATTAGAAAAAAGCAATGCGTAAGTAATTAGCAAATAAAAATTTTACATACTTGTTGAATTGTGTCCCCCCCCAAATCCATACATTGAATAAGGAAATGACAAAATTAAGTATGATATATTCATGAAATGAAATGATGTGTGCTAGTTAAAGGAATGAACAGCGGCTCCATGTATCAACAAAGTCAAATATGATTGTTAGATAAAGTAACAAATGAAAAAAGAAAGTAGCAGACTGTGGATAAACAACAAATGTATACCTATATCTATATACACTTACACAAACCAATAATGTGTTTTCTGTGGTATGTATGTTTGTACATGAAATAGACATCAAACTATTATCATTGTTTACCTTTGCAGAGAGGGAGAGAATATGGGTGGCCCAAAGCAACTTTAGCTTTTACTCAAGTGCATCTAAGAATTTTGGCTTTTCTCGAAAATTTAAAGGAGAATGCATTCATGTTTTCATACTTTATAAGGAATTAATTTTTTTCAAAACAAAACATTTTATTGAAGTATGCTTGATTTACAATGTTGTGTTAGTTTCAGGTATACAGCAAAGTGATTTGGTCATACATATATATATGTGTATGTATATATATGTGTGTGTGTATATATACACACACACATATATTCTTTTACAGATTCTTTTCCATTATAGGTTATTACAAGATATTGACTGTAGCTCCCTGTGCTATACAGTAGGTCCTTGTTGGTTATCTATTTTGTATATAGTAGCGTGTATCTGTTAATCCCAAACTCCTAATTTATCACTCCACCACTTTCCCCTTAAAGAATTAATTTTTTAATAAGCTACTCTGCCACCAAAACACTAATTAAAACATTGTGCTTCCTGAGCACAATCTTCTATTATTCTAGCTTATTCTTTCAACTATTCCATGGCCATTCTTTTTTTTTTTTCGGTGCGCGGGCCTCTCACTGTTGTGGCCTCTCCCGTTGCAGAGCACAGGCTCCGGACATGCAGGCTCAGCGGCCAAGGCTCATGGGCCCAGCGGCTCCGCGGCATGTGGGATCTTCCAGGACCGGGGCACGAACCTGCGTCCTCTGCATTGGCAGGCAGACTCAATCACTGCGCCACCAGGGAAGCCCCATGACCATTCTTGTGTCTCACTCAGCCATCAGGTTAGTGCTCTCTTTACTTCTCTCCAATACAGCACCATTCAGCTTAGATTTCCTGGTCCTTCATTTCAGTCATTCTAGTAATCAGTCCTCTCACCCCTTTTTTCTTCTTTTGCATGTGCGTCTAATGCCCTCAATGTGGACAGTTACAACTGTTTATTTTCTCAGTATTCACACCTGAGTACTGATTGCTGTTGGAAGACAGAATTACTGAACATGACAAACTGTTCTCAGTAACTTCATAATCACTCACCTCAACTTGGTCCTCACCTCACAGTTATTCTACTGTGTTTCTTTATTTTTTTAGTTTGTTTTTAAATTTTTTATTTTATATTGGAGTGTAGTTGATTAACAATGTTGTGTTAGTTTCAGGTGTACAGCAAAGTGATTCAGTTATACATGTACAGGTATCTATTCTTTTTCAAATTCTCTTCCCATTTACTTTATTACAGGGTATTGAGCAGAGTTCCCTGTGCTATACAGTAGATCCTTGTTAGTTATGTATTTTAGATATAGCAGTTTGTACATGTCAATCCCAAACTCCCAATCTATTCCTCCCCCGCACCCTTCCCTCCTGGTAACTATAAGTTTGTTCTCTAAGTCTGTAAGTCTGTTTCTGTTTTGTAAATAAGTTTGTTTGTATCAGTTTTTTAGATTCCACATATAAGCTATATCATATGATGTTTGTCTTTCTCTGTCTGACTTACTTCACGTAGTATGATAATCTCCAGGTCCCTCCATGTTGCTGCAGATGGCAGTATTTCATTCTTTTTAATGGCTGAGTAATATTCCATTGCATATATGTACCACATCTTTTTTATCCATTCTTCTGTCAGTGGACATTTAGGTTGCATTCATGTCTAGGCTATAATCTACAGTGCTGCAGTGAACATTGGGGTACATGTATCCTTTCAAACCACGTTTTTATCCGGATATATGCCCGGGAGTGGGATTACTGGATCATATAGTAGTTCTATTTTTAGTTTCTTAAGGAACCTCCATACTGTTCTCCATAGTGGCCCACCAACTGTTTTACTGTGTTTCTTTATTCAGCTTTTATTCCTACTCACTGCAATGGCTGTTTCAAAAGTCAGATGTAACTCAAAAGTTCAGAGAAGACTCTGAACCTAGCTGGCATAAACTCCCTCCTCACGTTCAGCAGGTGACTTAATCTCCTATTTTATAAAGCAAATGGAAGCTTCCAGGTGTCAGATATATAGACCCACACTTCTGTCTCCATGCAATTCTCCTTCCATTTGTAACGGAATACTTATCCTACTTCTGAAGACAGGGAAGTTGTCAATTCTGAATATGAACTCTGGAAATGTTGGGCCCATTTTGGAACTGCAGGAGGATTAATCCTGAAAACAAAGCCAACACTCTGAAGTCAACAAACAGAAATGGGAAAATACTTAAATCCTCATTGACAGTATTAAGTATTTTACAAGCAAATTTCAAAGTGTCCTTATGAGAGATTCCATGGCTGTACATGCAGATTGAAATGATACATATCTTCATCATTTAAGTTACTTGATTCATCCTTTTCTTTTCTTGTTATTTACACTTCAAAACCCTCTATATTCTGAAAAAATTCTTAGTTCAGGAAGACTTGAAAATGGCTACATGGGGATTCTACTCAGTATATCCTTTCACTCTGATATGCAGCCCTTTGGGAATCCAGTTTATTGTGGAAGGTGGGATGGGTGCTCCTGTTAGACCCCCATATTATGTAGGGCATGGGATTTCTTATCTACTCCTATACGACTGGAAAGACTAAAATTCTATTTTTCTGGATTGCTAAATGCCTTCAGGACAAAAGCTCATTTCATATGTTTTGAATACTTAATTTGGTATTTTTTTTCTGATAGAGAGGTTAATCTTAAATACCTAATATACTCTTACTGCATATAGATGCTACCATAGCTTTTAAAACTTGAATCAGCTTTTCTGAGGTATAATTTACATTCAAGAAATTTCACCAAATTTGAATATACAATTTGATGAGTTTTGACAATATATACAATTGTGTAACCACAACCAAAATTATGGTATAGAGTATTCCTATCAGTCAAAATTGTTCATTGGTAGCCATTTGTCATATGTAAAACCTAGATTCACAAAATTTGACTTAAAATCTTAATACATTTTTCATATTTACATATTCTTTAAATGTATTATATTTGTGAATAATTTTAAACAAATATTACTTCTTTTTTCCCTCTTCTGTGTACTTTACAAAGTTGTAGTAATTTTGTGATTGTTTAAGTGAGGGAATGAAAAGGGATTATGTACAGAGGAGCATATTGAATTCACTATAAAGTTGAGTCCTTTAGATGAATGCACAAGCAAATGGGTGTTAACTGGAAGAGAAGCTGCATGTAAAGAGAGGAAGAGGACTAACAGTGTTGAAAGTCTACTATGGTAGACACTGCATATATCATCCCTTTCTGTACTCACAAATAACCCATAAGTTAGACAGTTTTAAATCAGTATACCAATTAATATAGAGGGGTTCCCCCAAGCCTTAGGATTATAAGTGGTAAAACTGAAGTATGAATCCAGCTATAATTACACAATGTCTTCCCTTTATTATTTCACGTGACCTTCCAGTGTATTTGAAATTAAAAAGACAGTAAGTTCTTTAAAGATAGAAACTCTGCCCAAGGCACCATTTGTTGTTTGCATGTGTGTATGTGTGTATGTATGTATGCTTATATATTTCCATTCATTCATTCCATAAGCATGTGTTCAGTGTATACTATGAGCCATACAATATACTTGATTTTCGAGATACAAAGGTGAACAAAACTGACAGGAAGCCTGCCCTTGAGGAGTTTACAGTCTAGACAGGGTTGCAGAAGAGTAAGCAGACAATGGCAATATAATGTGATCAGGATTGCGGAGCCTAGGTAGAGGGTACTCGGGGAATACGTAGAGGATGTGCCCATCTCACATATGGTAGTTCTGAGAAGGCTTCTTGGAGAAAGTAATGTCTAAGCTAAAACTTATGTAGAAGACAGGTTATCTAGGTGAGGTAAGTGATATGTAGAGGTGAGGAGTGAGTTCTAGGAAGAGGAGATTGAATTTGTAAGGGCATGGAAATAAAGAGCAGCATTCTCCAGGAATTTGGGGGGGAAGAGATGATGAGAGAAAAAGCTAAAAAGGCAGGTTAGTCAAGTTGGGATTATGATAACAGATGCCACTTCCGTGAGTGTGTCTTTGGATATTCTGAGTCTGTTAAATTGTGTTTGGGTGCATATTGTCTATAGTGGTTGCACAGTGTCTAGAGTAGCCTTAACAAGTAAGGAGTTACTGTTATTAATAACAATATTTTTAGACAATAAGTCCAAAGAAACACTCCAAATTTTAGGTCACTGGTCAAGGTCAGATGATTCTTCTAGCTATCTGCTTGGCAGTCCTTAGCATGTAGCTTCTGCTTTCATGGTTTCATAATGGCAACTTTATTTCTATGTATTGAGTTTACATTCCAGTTAGGGAGAAGTGGGAAAGACAAAGGGTAAAATGTGAATATTGTCAGTCTATATTTTTTTATTTTAATCAGGAGAAGACATAGTGTTTTGGAAGCCCCAGTGAGCAGCCATCAACTTACATCTCATTGGCTAGATCTGTGTCACAGGGTCATCCCTAGCTGCAGAATAGTCCAGAAATTTGAGGTTTTTAATCAGGAAAAATCTGGATTGGTTGGGAAGATAGTGAATGAAAAACTAGGGGTGTTCCCCATACTCACCATATGAACTCTTGAGTAAATGATTATTGAAAATTTCTTCAGAGATCACTGTAAAAATGTTAGTTTTAGGAAAATATGGGAAATGTGATATCCAGAGAAAGGATGGAGTAGATCTTACTCATGTTTACTGTTGGGTATTTGGGGGCTCCCTTGGCATAGACTATGGGGATGAGGTGTCATAACAAACTAACCCCAAGATCATTTGTATTACTGGATGGTAAGAAATAATCACCCATAAAAAGCAATTCAACCCAAAAGATGGATTTTCTAGTTGACTCAAGTTTCAGATTCCTGGTAGAGCATGTCTGGTCCATCACGTGCCACATTTTACAGGTAGCATAGGGAACCTGTAATAGTACTAGTGTGACGAGGAATAAGGATGGGGACAGATCATTCATTAATTCATTAAATATTTACTAAGTGGATGATGGGATCATGGCTGGTAGGCAGGATCATGGCTGCGGGCAGGAATGGACTATTCTCTATGGTCATTCTTCCCTTTGGTTGTACTCCTAACCATTGCAGTGTTTTGTTTGTTTTGCTTTAAAAGATAATGTTTGGTTCATTTTGTTAGTATCTGTGATCTCTACTGCAATTTTATTCAACTTTTTTATCCTACAAGTTCCCATCTCTGTTTCTTTCTTGAAAGGTCCTTTTTGCTTGGATTGTAAGGCACTTCTTCCTCAGCTCGTTCTTAAGTGTCAGTGCTCCTCAGAATTTTGTCTTTTACTCTCTTCTCTCTTTACATACTCTTCCTAGGTCACATTATGCATTCAAAGTGCTTCAGTTGCTTCTTCTATATGCCAGGAATTGTTAAACTTTATACTTTCAGATTTCTTTCTTTTAAGCTTCAGATTAATAAATCTAATTGCCTGTAGGACACCTTGTTGGTTTAAAACCAGTAATTTTGTCCTAAAGTAAAATGATTGGTTGTTTCAGAATGAGAAATAAGAAAGTGTAGGACAAAGTCTGAATGAATATGGAAAGTTGTAGGTTTATGGGAAAGGAATTTTATTTCTTGTGGTAAAAACCTGGCTAAGATTTATGGGCTTATTTATAAGATTTTAAAAAGAAACTTTAGTATCAGTTATTAAACTGATATAAAGCTAGATTTGGTTTTCTCTCTGTTAAAATGACAAAATTTTCTTAGATGATTGTTCTGCTCTTAATAAGAGGTTATAAATGTCTTTTCTTTACCTTCTAAGTATCTGCCCAGAAATATTGTGTCTTACTAAAATAATTTCCTGTGCTTTATGTTAACTTTAAATTTTAGTTCACTATTTTTCCCTGCTCTATTTTTCTCCAATTACCTTATCACAGCCAACAGCATGACCATCAAACTAGTTACCCAAGTCAGAAATCCAGATGTAATGCCCTTTCTTTCCTCCCATCCCACCATCTGATATATCAAAAGATTTGATTGATTCTACCCTTAAATATATTTGGAGTCTGTCCCAAAATACACATTTTAGCATGGTCAGCAATTCTCTCCCTGCAGTGAAGCAACAGAAGATTCCAAATTATAATAATATGCAACTGTTTTGACTTACCATAAGATATCACTGTCACAGCAATGAAAGACTATTCAGTGTGCAGTCTGTCTATGTTGGCAGAACAATATGGGTATCAGAAAGTGAGTTTTGAAGTTGAAGTTGGATTAAAGGAAGTTAGGGATATTTGTTTAATGGCATTAGGCTAAATAAGACACTCTCACGTAACCAGCTAATGATAGGGTGATCTTTCCCATGCAACTGAAAGATTTGCAGTCATTGACTGTAATTTCACACATTCATCTCAACAAGGTTAGCTCACTGTTGAAATTTAACCTACTTGAAGTTCAGTGGCTGAGACTCTCTATTACCTAGAAAGTACTTGGGTAGTCATAGCTAATACTTGATTCTCTCGCTCAGATTTTTTTTTAATATAGTTGACCCATCTCTTCTGACCAACATGTAGCATTGCTGGCAAGGAGAATGTTTATAATGATTTCAATTGAGCATGAATTGCAAAACGAACAGTTCAATTCTTAAAGAAAAATCTGTTTTCCTCATTTCCAAGAGATTAGAATTTTATAGTTTTTTCATTTTTAAAAGTTATTTTTAAAAGGTCCTTTTTAATCCAGACATTATGTTATTAGATACTAACACCTAATAAACTATGGTTACTTGTGACAGATTTGGGTTTTTTCATTTTTCCTATTTTTTTAAATTAAAAATTCAAAAAGTTATATATTATGTAAGAACTAAAGTGAGACATTTTTATTTTCCAAAAATAAGTATTCAGCTAAATTAGGTGTCAGGTAATGATCCTTCTTTCTTTCCCATTCATCGAAGCAATTATTTCATGCCTTCACTTTTCTTCTTAAATTTCTGATGCTGACAGCCCATCCTTTCCCTCAACAACAACAACAAAAAATGTACCTAGTAATTGGTATCATATTTCATTAAAAAAATTGAAACTATCTGATGGGAACGTAACCATCTTCCACTAGCAGATGCGTTGATGTTATATCTCGTGAAGAAGGGGCCTTCCTCTTATGAAAGGCCAGTTCTTCTCACATGCTCCTGTTCCCAAGCCTTCTCATGGTCTCACTGGCTTTGATTTATCATTATATTAGTTTGCAAGGGCTGCCATAACAAATACCACAGACTAGGTGGCTTAAAGAACAGAAATTTATTTTCTCACAGTTGTGGAGGCTAAATGTCTGAGATAGGATGTGAGCAGGGTTGACGTCATCCCGAGACCTCTCTTTTTTTTATAGATAGTCATCTTCTCCCTTTGTCTTGCCCATCATGACATCCACATGGTCACACTGATGAGTTTTTTCCCCATGATCCCTGTAAGTGGTCTTCTCTTTCCCTCAGAAGTAAGTGGAGAAGCATGTAGCCTGTGTTCTGCTTAACTGCATTTTGTCATAGAAGTGACACAATCCTGTGGAAACAATGCCACGTGGAAGAAGGCAATGATGAGAGAATTTCTGAGAAACAGAACCAGAGTCCTGATAGAACCATACCTGAGGCTTTCTGTATTTCTGGACTTTTAATTCAAGAGGGTCAATAAATCCTTCATTGTTGGTTAGTTTGAGCTAAGTTTTCCCTTCTAACTGAAAGCATAACTGAATCAACACCATTCTTGCCTGGTCGTCTCATCCATCTCTCTCTTCATTTCTCATTCTCGGTCTCAGTCTTCTCCTCAAGTTGGTCATGAAATATGTTAGTGTCAATTCTCAAGGACATGGTTCTGGGCCTTGTTTCCTTCTTTACAAACACTCATGCAGAAGAGTACAGACTGAGAAAGAGATTATGTGTGTAGTGGGCTCCAGTGGCAGTCTGGTGGGATGACAGGGCAAAATAAAAAGAAGGGCTGTAGGGATCTCTCAGGGATAGGCTGTCTCTCAGGAATCAATAAAATTTTTGCTTGTGTGTGTTGAGGGAATAAAAAATGGAAAAATAGCTAAAGAACAAATGATTGAGTATAGTTAATTATTTAAAAGAATTTCCTTACTATAATTATATTGTTTATTGTATTGAATCAAAAGCAATTTCTATTCAAGTTCTGAATTCCAAATCTGGAGTTGAATCACCAAGGTGTTTTAGATTTTCACCTATGCTTAATCTGTTTTCATGTGCACTTATGAGAAGTCTTAGAATTACTTAATTTAATTACTGATAATTAACAATTCTGAACAGAATTCTAATGTTCTAATATCAAATTCAAATTTGGAAAGTTATTCAAGCATTGATTTTTTTCCCTTGGTAAGAAGGCAAATTTAAGACATAGAAATATTATTTTAGGCTTTGTTCAAGGTGATAACAAGGAAAAAGAACATTTCAAAATATCTCCATGGTAGCACTTGGTATGTTTTCAGTTGAAAATAAGAGAAAACCCAACAAATATTGATGAACAACAAAGGAGATTTGTTAGCTCTCTTAACTGAAAAGAGTAGTAGTTCTTACTGTAGATGAAAGTTAACAATTCTTGCTTAATTAGTTTGATGGCCATGAAATACAGTGAGTCAAATATATGCCAATTTGTTAACTCTAAAATATGAACCATATTAAAATATTTCTGAGGAAGGCCCCCAAAATCTGCAGCCACAATGGCTATTTACCTTAAGTTAGCACTGTCTGCTGTGTTCCATAGAGGACTAGTTTCTTGCAAGGTCTTGAGGAAAAGAAATCCACAGTCAAATGCATCTTGGGATTATGGAGTGGTTAGCTACCTGGGCTTCAGAGGCAGAAAGCTTGGTTTGGAATGCTGGCTCAGTCAGAGACATATTGCTCACCGTCTCTAAGCTTCATTTTCCTCCTACACAAATAGAATGGATGTCGTGGAGATATAAGTATTACATGAGATAGTATACCACAGTATCTAGTACTTATGGAATGCAGACTCTGTACCAGGTGCTTCTCTGAGAACTTCATGCACATTCACTTGTTTAATTCTAGCAACAGCCCTAAGAGGTAGGTAATATTATTGCCTCCATTTTACAGATAAGGAAGTTGAGGAACATAAAGATTAAATAACTGCCTAAGATCACCTAGCTAGTATGCAGCAGAGTCAGGATTCATTCTAGGGCAGTATGTATCTAAAGCCCCTGCTTTTAACAAACATGCTATACTTCTCATTTGATGGTAAAGAAATGTATTTTATTATATTAAACCTAGAATTTTCCTCAACACATTTGGTCACTAAACAGTTTATTTGTAATGCTTGTTAACATACTTACTTTAGAAAATATTGCTGTTATAAATGCACTTGGAGAGGTGAATAAGCAAAGGAAAGTATCTCAGCAGTCAGGTCCCAGTGCTTTCAGGACAGAAAGCAGAGTCAGCCTCAGGGAAAGCTGTATCAAGTGTCCATAACCATCCAGGAGAGAACAGGAGTTTTATTAGCTCAATAGCTCTGACCACTAACCTCTTCAACACTCTTTGAAGTTGTATGTTTGTTACCTATTTTTCACTCAAAGTGAATCTCAATTTCAGAATTTCCAAAAGAGATCTGTTTGGGATAATTTGCCAGTTTCTAGTATCAAGACATAGTTTCTTGATAAGTAAACCATAGGAGGATGACCTTCTTAATGTCAACTCTGTTTTTCCTTTATTCACTGTTTACCTTCAGCAGAATCCCTGGCCCAATCAGTTGTGGCCTGGGAGAGAAAATCATGTGACCCAAGGCTTGACACTTTTGTTTGGAAGGAGTGGCTTGTGTTGTTTCCTTCAGAAGAAAACTCTAGGCATGGCAGACACTTATGATTCATGAAATATTTAGTACTAAGCCTAAGAATAACTTCTTGCTAGTATTAAAATTATCATATGTATGTTTTGAAGTTTTAATCACTGATAACATTCGTTATATTAACATATATGAAAAATAAAATCAATATTACTTACTTTTAAATCATTACTTGGTGAGCATCTATAACTTGACAGACTAATTTTATGTCCAAGGTAGAGACATAAAATCCCTACCTTTTTGCAACTTCCATTTCAGTAGATGGAATCAGACAATTAAAAAGAATAAATGCAAAGTATATTATATGGTTAAATGCACAAGAAGAAAAATGAAGCTGGGTAAGGGAATTAGTGTGGGGGAAGTTATTGTTTTATAGGATGGTCGTGGAAGGCCTTTCTGATAAAATAATATTTGAGCAGAGACCCAAAAGAAGGGAGGAAATGATACACTTGGAGAATAACATTCCCGGTGGAAGGAACAGTAAGTACAAAGACCCTGTGGCAGTTTAATTCTAGGGGAGGTCATGGAGGTAAGTAAGGGGAAGAGTGATAAACATGAGATTAGGGAAGTGGCCAGGGATCAGATCAGCTAGACCTCTGGTTTTTAATCTGGGGAGGATGGGAAAACATTGAGAAACTCATCTGAGCAAAAGAATCTCTCTTACATTTTTGAAGAATCACTCTATTGTATGAAGAGCAGACTTTAGGAGGGCAAAGGTGGAAGCTGAAACACCAGGAAGAAGACTACTACAACAATCCAGGAAACAGATGATGGTGGCTCAGAACAGCAAGGAAGTGGTGGACTGCTGGATAAATCCTGAAGATTGAACCAACTGGATTTCCCATCCAATTAGGTGTTAGGACTTGGGTCACGTGGTCCTGCTTCCCAGACCACAACCAATTGGGCCAGGGATTCATACCTAAGAAAAAGGTGGCTATAAAAAAACCAGGATTGCCATAAGAAAAGCCAGTCTCCTTTAATTTAGTTCCCAGGAGATGAGGGGCCAAGGATGACTCCAAGCTTTTTGGCATAAGCAATACAAGGAATGACATTTCTATTTACTGAGAAGAGAAAAATTGTGTAATGAGTAGGTCTGAGGAAGGGTGGAAATCATGAGTTCAAATTTGGATGTGTTAAATTTGAGAGGACTATTAGCTATCCCAGTGGGAATGTTGAGTAGGCAGTTAGATATTATGACTGGAGTTTCAGGGAAAGTCTAGTCAGGAAATAAAAAATGTGTCATGAGTATATAGATGGCATTTAAAGCTCTAAGATTTAATGAGTGCACCAAAGGTGTAAAGCAGAAGAAATCTGAAGATTGAGTCTGTGGTACTCCCATGTTTAGAGTTTGAGAAGATGAAGGGGGACCAGCAAAAAGAGAAAGAACAACCAGTGACTTAAGAAATAGTAGGGGTTTTTTTGTTTGTTTGTTTGTTTTGTTTTGTTTTGTTGTGGTACATGGGCCTCTCACTGTTGTGGCCTCCCCCGTTGCGGAGCACAGACTCCGGACACACAGGCTCAGTGGCCATGGCTCACGGGCCCAGCCGCTCCGCGGCATGTGGGATCTTCCCGGACGGGGGCACGAACCCGTGTCGCCTGCATCGACAGGCGGACGCTCAACCACTGCGCCACCTAGGAAGCCCTAGAAATAGTAGTTTTTAAAAGGTTTACAATTTTTTCAAACATAGATATGCACTTTAAGGATAACGAATCTCTATGCTGAAATTATGCAATATTCAATATTAGAATCAGTAGAATAACAAGTATTTTAGTTTCATAAAAGGAAACATCTATATCTGTAACTTTGCTTCTGTAAAAGCAAAAAACAAGCTGATTGTTTTGGATAAGTTAATTAAACATGCTAAGTAGTTTTAAGGTAAATTTGAATAAGTCTTTCAAACTGACCTTAAAATAAAAGTCTCAAAGTCTAAAATGAAGTCTAAAATAAAATAAATGTAAAAGTCAGATAACCTACTATTAAAATAAAGATTAACAGGAGCTTCCACATTTCCGTCTCTTGAGGGAAACTTGAGTTTCTCTAACTTTCTGCTCAGTATATTCACTGAGGAAACATATGTGACCAGTTCCAGGTTCTCAGGTTTTTCAATTCTGATTTTACCTAGAAGTATTATCAGAATGATAGTGGAAACAGCAAAGAAACCATAATTGCAATCTTGTACAAAACCAATTTGGTTTGGATTGTCACTTACAAAGATGTCTTTTATTTAAAGATAAAACATTAGAAACATTTCATCCCAGAAAATGAAAGTAGAATTGGGGTGTTTTGATGTCAGAGCTAGAAACAGGTTTTTTGAGTGCTGGGCAGAATTCTCATCTTCTCTTAAGTTTTAGAGTTAATGTAATATATACCCGGATGTGAATACACTGCCATCCACTCTATTCATGTTCTTTCAATGTGTTATTCTCTTTTTTTTTTTTTCAGTTTCAGAATTAGTACACATAACCAAGTATGTACATACCAGATTGGAATATTCTAAATGTCCCAAGATACTTATTGAACTGTATAAGCCTGTATTTGCCTTTGACAGAAATGTGTTTCATTTATTATCTATTGTGTGAATGCATTCTGTAATAGAGTAGACATAAAAATAAATAAATTGTGGAATGTCAAAGAAGTCACTATTATTGAGAAAGACATATGGATTTACAGCATGATGTAAACATGTGATATTAGTAATAAAATTACAGCACTTGTAACTTCTATGGGTGCAGCAACTTTGCTGATATTCTCATCTCCCGCACTCTACCTGGCAATCAGCACATTTTTGTTGAATGCTTTAAGAAAGTATTGCCTGGTGGCAATGGAGAAAGTTCTAGTGGAGGTATCAGCTAGTTCTTAAACTTAAAGGACTTTTCTAAGTGGAGAAGTGGGGGCTGTGGCATCTAAGCAGAGACAACATGTTCATAGAGAGGTTTGAAAGTGCAGAGCCCTCCTGAGAGCTGTGGGTCTGACATAGGGTTCTTCTCCAAAGATATAAAGAGTTGCTAGGGAGAAATGGGGGGCTAGGATGAATGCCGGTGCTTTAGGGTATTGCACCACCCCGCCTCCTTTTCTAGCATGTCTATCCGCTTTCCCTGACCTGAAGGCCAGATCCCAACCTACTCATCATAATGTGAATGTTAACAGCCCAGCTTACAAACACAGAGCTCCGAAGTAAACCTATTCACAAGAGAGAATGTGTAGTAAAGAGTTCACTTAGAAGGCCTGGGACTGTTATCATTAGAAAGGCCTGTTTGCAGGGGTGGCCCTTGGCTGGCATCTGGGAAGTTGGCTCTCAGAGTGTTCTCAGTCAATAGTTACCTGATAAGGGTGGTTCATTGTGCCTAGACTTTATGAACAATATCGTTTATGCTAAACGTCTGATTTTTTTCTGAGAGTTTGGAATTGTGGCACAAGCAAGGCAGAGTATGCTATGTGACCAGACTCCAATAAAAATCTTAGGTGCTAAGTTTCTATTGAGCTTCCCTGGGAGACTTTGAAAATGTCACAACTCATTTTTGGAAAAATTCAACGTGTCCTGTGAGTCTCGTCTTGGAAGTTTGTGCCTGGTTTCCTCTAGACTTCTCCCCGGTGCCTTTTCCCTTTTCTGATTTTGCTTTGTATCCTTTTACTGTAGTAAACTGTACCTGTGTGTATGGCTATATGCTGGATTCTGTGAATAACTCTATTGAATCACCAAACCTGAGTGTAGTTTTAGGGACCCTCAACACAGGGACCTAAGAGAAAAGAACAAGCCTACAAATATAATCCACATCAGCTATGCAGAAAAGCCAACTGAATTTTGCCATATATACAAATGCTAAATTACTATGTTATACACCTGAAACTAATATAATGTTATATGTCAATTATACCTCAAAAAAAAAAAAAAGTCCTCCACTTTAAAAAATACATTCACTTGAAGTGAATGAAGTAATATTGATACAATAGCTTAAAAGAGAAGTAGAAGACGTACTAAAAAAGCAAATCACTCAAGAAAAATATCCAGATAATACAGAGAAAAATAAGAATATAAAAGTAAAAACAAAACAACTACACTAATTAACTTGTAAAATAGTTGAGAAGATATTTTATCAAAAAAAATTCAAAATAGGCAAATCAGAGAAAAAGAAAAAAGCTCTTGGAAATTAAACATGTAATTGGATCATTTAAAATTGCTTTTAAGGCATTATTTTTTAAAATAGAAAAAACAACAAAGAAAGTTCGAGGAAGTAATCAGATATAGATAATAAATGTGAGTGGTTCTAAATCCTGAAAGTTCCAGAATGAGAGAGAGAGGAAAAATATAGAGGAATAAATTTTCAGAGAAAATGGAAGTAAAGTTCCCAGGGTTGAAAAGAGACATGGATCTTCAAATTAAAATATTCACTGTGAGCAGAACAAATGAAGAAAGATCCAGAGATAGACATATCATCATGAAATTTCAAAATGCCAAGGATGAAGAAATAGTGTTAAAATCTGACATAGATAGGGAAAAAAAGTCAGCTATACAAGAATGTGATTTAGACTGGTATCTGATACATCATCAGCAAAATTAAATTCTAGAAGGCAAAAAAACAAATCTTCCAAACTTTTAATTAAAATTATTTTTAACCTTGAATTCTATACCCAAACTGTTAATAAAATAGGTGGACAAATTATGTGTCTCCTGAAATGCAAGATCAATTACCTCCTTGGGGATTACTCTGAACAAAAGGAGGAAGAAAAATAAGAAAAGGAAAATATTTACCAACAGAAATGATGAAACTAACCCAAGAATCCAGTGAAAAGGATCCCAGGGATGGCAGTTTTACAAGAGTACCTACACTAATTAGATTAAAAAATCATTGGATTCTAAGAAAAAAGTGTGATCAGGAAGAACAATGAAGTAGATGACAAGAAACATACAGCATAAGTAAAACTTTAGGTACAGGCGTTATAAGTAGTAAGGCATATGTTTCATCTCCAAAGTAAAATTGTATAAGGTATTTATGGTACAGATAAGAAGAAAAGTAAAATATGGTGAACTGTTTGAAGATTAACAATATATAAGGAAAGAAAATCCTTTTGGTCTGGAGTGTCTTCTTTTATTGGAATTTTGATGGTTTCAGCATGCTAGCTTGCCTTGAGGTGAATCACATTTACATGGCCCTCGTAAGTGAATATTATTTATTGTTCTTCAAATTTTAGAATCAATGTAGAAACAAAGCATGGGAGATTTCAAAATGATTATAAGATATAACCATAGTGGGATTGCATAGTGAATCTGTTCACTGATGAATTTCGGGCATCACAATTCATTCTGGGCATATAATAGCTACACAATAAGTATTTTTGATTGAATGAATAAAACTAAATATAAACACAAAAGTATACAAAAACCATAATTGCTTAGAAATTAGAAATACACTCTACAACATTTTGATAAAAGAAATTCAAAAGAAAACAGCAAACTATCTACAAAACGATTGCTATGAATTGAATGTTTGTGTACTCCCAAAATTCATATGTTGAAATTCTAACACTCAATTTGATGGTAATAGGAGATGGGGAGTTTGGGAGGTGATTAGGTCGTGGAGGTGGAACCTTCGTAAATGCGATTTGTGCCTTCATAAGAAGAGACATGAAAGAGCTTGCTTGCTCTTTGTCTGCTCTCCACCAGGTTAGAATACAATGAATAGGCAGCCCTCTGTAAATCAGGAAGAAGACTCTCACCAGATATGTTGATCTTCGACTTCCCAGCATCCAGAGCTGTGAGAATAAATGTTTGTGGTTTAAGCCTCCCATTCTATGGTATATTTGTCATAGCCTCCCAAACTGACTAAAACAACAATGAAAGAAGACATCACACCAAAGTCTACAGACCCAGGGAAATCTGTATTCATGAGGAAATGTTTGGCTTTGTTTACCTTTATCACTAAAGAAGAGAGATGAACTACAGAACAAAACAAAATAATTGAACACAAATATTAAGAAATTAGGTACACAATAAAAAGATAATAATATTATGAAATTATATAATAAAATCTGAAGTAGATAAAAGCAAAACAATAGGATAAAGTCAAAGTAAATACAAAGGCTACTTTTGTAATAAAAGACCAAGGAAAATAGATGCACTCCTCATCGGAATGGTAAAAGAGAAGAGAGAACCAAATCTACAAGATTAAGAGTGAGAGTAGGGCTTCCCTGGTGGCGCAGTGATTGAGAGTCCGCCTGCCGATGCAGGGGACGCGGGTTCGTGCCCCGGTCTAGGAGGATCCCACATGCCACGGAGTGGCTGGGCCCGTGAGCCATGGCCGCTGAGCCTGTGCGTCCGGAGCCTCTGCTCCTCGACCGGAGAGGCCACAGCAGTGAGAGGTCCGTGTACCGCAAAAATAAAAAAAAAAAAAAAAAAAAAAAAAGAGTGAGAGTAATAGCCAGAAATACAAAGGAGATTAAAATAAATATAAAAGAATGTTGCATAAACTTATGGCCAGACATTTGAAAAAACTGCAGAAAATAAATAGTTCCTGGCAAAATATAAATGAGCAATGTTTATAAGAGAATGCCAAAGAAAACCAAAAAGACTAAAAACACTAGAGTAGTCAATACAATCTGAAAGTTGACTAAATAGCTACCAGTGAAAAAGCCCACAGGAAAAACACACTCTTTAACTCTGCTCATCCCTGAAACCTCAAGAAAATTAGAATAAAAGAATTGTTTTGAAGGCATAAACCTGCAAGAACAGAGAATGGGCGAGCAGACAATCAAAAATTGGACAGGAAGCCAGATGGCACTGAAAAAATGGACCAGCAGCACCTGACTTAACATACCAAAGAAAGCAAGTCTTCAGGGGTCGGGGGTGGGGGGGGAAGCGGGAAAAGTTACCTAATTTCCACTTCATAAACATTCAGGAATTGGAGGCCTCAAGTACCAATGGCTACAAAGGTGTGGGCTGAGGAATAGTTAGATGTGCAGATGACTCTCCTTGCCATGGAGCCTGGGGACTACTCTCCTCTACCCAGAAGAAGACTGGAAATTAACCAGTCCTACTGCTCTTGCAGATGCAGGTAGAAACTACTCTCCTAAATACCAATGGACAGATAAATTATTACCCCACTTTGGGAAAGCAATCACATGATATATACTAAAATATAAAGAATATCTATTAAAATATTTATTAAAATTTATAAACTGACTTCTATCCCTTTAAAGGAAGAGAACCAGTCTATAACAATTTTTAATTATAGCAGAGTATATAGTGGCTAAAACTGGAAAGGTTTTGAATGCCTATCTATAGTTGATTGGGTGAATAAATTATGAAATATTCATGCTCTAGAATATTATGCAGGTAACACAAGTAATGAATTCCAGCCATACATGTTCACTTGACTGAGTTTTCCAAAGTATTTCTATGTCTATAGGTAAACATGCCTATAGACAAAAACTATAATTTACTTTATATAACAATGTTAATACAAACCTATACTTATATATACTTTATATTTAATATTGTAAATGTTTAGAAAACAATCATCTGATCATGACATATTTAAAACTCAATTTGGGGGCTTCCCTGGTGGTGCAGTGGTTAAGAATCGCCTGCCAATGCAGGGGACACGGGTTCGAGCCCTGGTCTGGGAAGATCCTACATGCAGTGGAGCAACTAAGCCCGTGAGCCACAACTACTGAGCCTGCACTCTAGAGCCCACGAGCCACAACTACTGAAGCCCACGTGCCCAGAGCTCATACTCTGCAACAAGAGAAGCCACCACAATGAGAAGCCCGTGCACCGCCATGAAAAGTAGCCCCTGCTCACCACAACTAGAGAAAGCCTGTGTGCAGCAACGAAGACCCAACGCGGCCAAAAATAAAATAAATTAAATAAAAACAACAACAATGAAAGAGGGTGCATAAGAATATTTTTTAAAAAAACAAAACTGGGGCTTCCCTGGTGCCACAGTGGTTGAGAGTCTGCCTGCCGATGAAAGGGTTGCGGGTTTGAGCCCCGGTCTGGGAGGATCCCACATGCCGCGGAGCGGCTGGGCCCATGAGCCATGGCTGCTGAGCCTGCGCCATTCGGGGCCTGTGCTCCGCAGCGGGAGAGGCCACAGCAGTGAGAGGCCTGCGTACCGCAAAAAAAGCAAAAAACAAAAACAAAAAATCAAAAAACTGAATTTGGGGGACTAAAGTGCCAGAGTGATCTGCAGAGAATTGATTGGGAGTTGGTGAAGACACAGCTTTGCAATTGCTGAATACAGACTGTAAGCGTGTCTGATACAGAACTGGGGATGTCATTCTAGAAATTCTGTCCTGATAGAAGACTAAGGAAAGAAGAAGCAAGACTTAGCATGCAGAAAATGAAGCCAGAGAACTGGAGACTGAGGCAGGGCCTCTCCTGTGGTCCTGGGAAAGTTGGCAAAATGAGACATCTAAGAACCCTGGGCAGAAGAATCCAAATCAGCCCAGCTGTCCTGTAGGAATTTGGGAAGGAACTGCCTGATTTAGCTGCTTGAGCTTTAGACTCTAGCTCAGGAACAGTGATGACAGTTTCTAAAACCTGCTGGTTTGTGGGGCTAACCCTACTAGGCTGAGCAGCTGCACTGCCACTGAGCTTAGAAGAAGAAAAGATAGTTGATAGCACTAAATATGGTTTGGTCTAAAAGTCAGCATGCTGGACACATAAAATGAACACATTTTATCCTCATGCTCTGTAAGACCAGTTTTTAAAGTTTTTCACATCAACATATGCCAAATATGACAATTTCCATTGTGACTATTAAAAAACTTTTATCAGAAACATTTCCATGACTTACATTGTTATTGGATGCAATTACTAGGCATTCATTTATATTTCAAAAAGAAATTTTCTATAAAAGTTTTTTTATTAGTGTTTTAAAAAATCAATTTAAACTACAAAAGCAGTGACTCATATTTTACCTTGATTTTGTCAGTTCAGTTGACAACTGAGTAGATTTTTAAAAAGTAATTGATGTTACTGCTTTAGGAATTGAAATATTATGGACAGATCATGTGAGAGAAAGTGAGTGGCATTTGCCTTTTATAAGTATCTATAAATGGAAAAAAGCAGAATATGAAGGTCATACAAACTCTAGTATATAAATATATAATACAATCAAAGTCTTTTGGAAAAATAATAGCAGTCTTTTCAACAAAATTAACTTTTTCACATGGTATCACATTTTAAATTCACAAAAGAAAAATAATCATTCAGAATAATTATGAACATTTGTGCATTCTCTTCAGTAATTAATACATAGGTGATTTCAGTTTTCCAGCATTAGTAACTTTTGGTAGCACTTCAGTAAAAAGCAAGCAATTTCAGTTTAGTGTAAAAATTCAATTGTTTCTTCCAACTTTAAAATGTTCTATTATAATAAATTTGTTTTGTTTCAAACTTACAGTGACATACAAATCACTATATTAATTCATTTTAACCTATAATGTAAAAACATTTTTATTCATTTGGACATTTAGGATGAAAATACCCTTCCCCACAATATTTAAAAATACTTCTTTATAGGGGATATTAGAGTGTAGTGTTTAAGCATGTGGACTCTGGATTCAGAATGCCTGCTATAAAATTCTGACTTTGTTCCTTCCCAACTATGTGATAATTCCTTAGCACCTCCAAGCCCTAGTTTTCTCATCTCTAAAGTAGAGATAATTATAGTTGTGAGAATTGAATGAAATAGTATGGGAAACACTCAGCAGAATGCCTTGCAAATAGTAAGTACCAAATGAGCACTAGTTATTACAATGGAAAGAATGCCATGCCTATGTTTAGAGGGCCCTGCTGGGAACACGCTATGATCTGACAGGGCTACAGAACTTCTCTGCATCCAAACAGCTTTTGTCTGTAATTAAAGGCCACGTGGTAGAGGGAACAATACATTGGATTTTATATTACATTGGAATCTGTCTCTTACAAACCATATGACTTTGGAAAAACTATTTAAAATAGCTAAACAGGTTACTTTACAGTATTATTGGAAAGATCAAAGTGGATCATATACATGAACCAGATAGGATTTTAATCGTCAATAGGTTTGAATATAATTATTTGCAGTCAGGTTTATCTTTGGATTAGGGCATTATTTCTCAAACTTTGTTTTTTTTTTAAGCTGAGGAATTCCTTATTCAAATGAAATCTCGTAAAACTCCAGCTAGATTTAGATCACTCTAAGTTTTTAGTAATTTGATTAAAGTGGGCTGATATAGCTCATTTTTGCTTTTTGAGGTCCACAGAGTTTTCTCTTTCTTATATATCCTTTAAAATTTAGCTCCAATACCATATTTTCTGTAAGAAGAATGTATCTAGGCAAAATATATTAGTCTCAGAGGCCAGTGGGTAAAAACAAAACAAAAAGACACCCAAACAAAATATTTCATAAAGGGAATTTAACAGAAAGAACTAGTTACATAGGTGTTAGAAAGCCAACAAATGAAAACACAGAACATGAGTTACCAAGAAATAATACTTGCAGGAAGCAGCTACCACACAAAGGCTGGGGAAACAAAGAAAAAAAGTTGACGTTATCAGAACCTAAAAGCTCAGAGGTAGAATCCTATGGAGCTGAGTTTCAGTCCGATATGGATGGAGCCACGCTGGACTGCTGATGGCTTTTATAAAGGACCAAGATGAAGATGGTTCGGGAGTCTTGAAAGTAGCTGAAGCTGAAACCAACTCCTGCCCCTGTCTAAACACACTCCATTGCTAAGAAACACTGTCAAGATCAGCAAGGAGAACACAAAAGGAGGAAGGCCCTTGTCTCCTCCTCTTGCCTCTCAATCTCCTTTTATTTTCTTCTTTGGACAAAATACAGTCCCAGGCTGAGTCACAGAGAAAGTATAAAAGAGTGAATCTGCATTTCTCTAATGATTAGTGATGTTGAGCATCCTATCATGTGTTTGTTGGCCATCTGTATGTCTTCTTTGGAGAAAAGTCTATTTAGGTCTTGTGCCCATTTTTGGATTGGGTTGTTTGTTTTTTTGATATTGAGCTGCATGAGCTGCTTGTAAATTTTGGAGATTAATCCTTTGTCATTTGCTTCCTTTGTAAATATTTTCTCCTATTCTGAGGGTTGTCTTTTCATCTTGTTTATGTTTTCCTTTGCTGTGCAAAAGCTTTTAAGTTTCATTAGGTCCCATTTGTTTATTTTTGTTTTTATTTCCATTTCCCTAAGAGGTGGGCCAAAAAGGATCTTGTTGTGATTTATGTCATAGAGTGTTCTGCCTATGTTTTCCTCTACGAGTTTGATAGTGTCTGGCCTTACATTTAGGTCTTTAACCCATTTTGAGTTTATTTTTGTGTATGGTGTTAGAGAGTGTTCTAATTTCATTCTTTCAGAATGGCCATAATCAAAAAATCTACAAACGATTAATGCTGGAGAGAGTGTGGAGAAAAGAGAACCCTCTTGTACTGTTGGTGGGAATGTAAATTGATACAGCCACTATGGAGAACAGTATAGAGGTTCCTTAAAAAACTAAAAATGGAACTACGACCCAGCAATCCCACTACTGGGCATATACCCTGAGAAAACCATAATTCAAAAAGAGTCATGTACCACAACGTTCATTGCAGCTCTATTTACAATAGCCAGGTCATGGAATCAACCTAAATGCCCATTGACAGATGAATGGATAAAGAATTGTGGTACATATATACAATGGAATATTACTCAGCCATAAAAAGAAATGAAATTGGGTCATTTGTAGAGACATGGATGGACCTAGAGTCTGTCATACAGAGTGAAGTAAGTCAGAAAGAGAAAAACAAATACTGTATGCTAACACATATATATAGAATCTAAAAAAAAAAAAAAAAAGTTCTGAAGAACCTAGGGACAGGACAGGAATAAAGACACAGATGTAGAGAATGGACTTGAGGACCCAGGGAAGGGGGAGGGTAAGCTGGGACGAAGTGAGAGAGTGACATGGACTTATATATACTACCAAATGTAAAATAGATAGCTAGTGGGAAGCAGCCTCAAAGCACAGGGAGATCAGCTCAGTTCCTTGTGACCACCTAGAGGGGTGGGAGGGAGATGCAAGAGGGAAGAGATATGGGGATGTATGTATATGCATAGCTGATTCCCTTTGTTATAAAGCAGCAACTAACACACCATTGTAAAGCAATTATACTCCAATAAAGATGTTAAAAAAAAAAGTGAATCTGGAGCTGAGAGATAATAGCTAAAAAACTTGCACACAGAATTAGTTACTTTTTCCTCTTTCCATTCTAGTTCTGCAATTCTTTTTTCTTACCTTGTTTATATTTGCTGCTTTGCCAGATTATATCTCTCTTTGGAGATGTCATTCACCCACTAGACCCAGTTAAGTATAGCTGAGACGAGTTCAGTGAACACTTATAGAGTGGTTGTTATTTCTAACCAGTTAGATGATGATGATATAAAGATGAAAATGATGAAATTTTGTTCTTACAATCTTGGCTTATAACCTGATATTTTCAATACAATGAAGCAAACACAATGATAACCTGGCTACTAAGAGACCCAGAAGAGGAGCAATTAGTCAAGCCTCTGGCAGGAAGGAATAATATAAAGACATGAGAAAAGGATGCTTGAATGGGACTTGAGCTTAATCTTGAAAGATGAGGAAAGGTGCAGAGGTGAACAGCCTGGGCAATGTATTTTTTTGTTTTTTGTTTTTTGTTTTTTTAGAGCATAAAGCTTGACCTAAGGAATGAGAAGAGATGAGACTAGAGATATAGGCAAGGGATTGTGCCTTATTTCTACACATAACTCCAATCATTTGTGTAATGTCAGGCATACAATGAACACACAATAAATATTTGGTGAACAGTGGAATCAATGAGGTATAATTCAGAACATGGTATAATATATAGATGGTGATAAGCTGTGAGAGGTTACAGGATTATAGCTTACCATTAAACACCTAGGATATCAGACAGCTAAACATGTAGTAGTGGAACCCCAAACATAAACTTTATGATCTCAAATAACAGGTGTTCTTCTCATAATGAAATTGCATGAGAGATGGCTATGACCAATTTCTAGACAGACAGTCAACTAACATTTCTGGATGGTGATTTGAAATTAAATTGAAGTGCCAGGATAGGAAGAATAAACATGAGAGCAAACTGTAAGAGAATGTAAGAAAATGTTCTTTTGGTATTGGCTCCAAGTTTCTTTGAGGTTGCAGGTAGAGGCAGGAGACAATGCTTTAGGACTGACAGCCCACCACAGGGTGTTATACCTAAAGAGATGAGAAAACAGAGATGTTAAATTGGCCTACTGCCTCATGAAACCCTGATAGAGAGACCTACCTGTATTGGCCATTTCATATGTAACTTCCATGAAAATAAGAATGAAAATAATTTTAGGAATGTGTCTTTGAAAAATTAAGTGTATTTTAATTCTCTGGCCAACCGTTTGTAATAGTTAAATAAATGAAGCAGACAAAGACTGAAAAAAAATGAGAAGGTAGTAAACGTCTCATACCTCATAAGTAGTCAGCTGATATTTTTATCATGAATGAATAAAAATGGATAACATTTTGAATTCAATTTGTTTTAGCAACTTTTACTTTTAGTTCCAAGGTATTTCCTTGTTAATTAAAATCCTGTCTCCTGATGAAACTGTTTAACCTGGTTAGCTGATCAAAGAGAATTAAATTTCTTCAGTGACTAAAGTCAGAATCTCCTGAAATACATAATTAGGATATATTCAGGCTAAGAATGAAATCAATATATGAAAGTGAGAAAATTTAATTGCTTGTTTTGAAGAGTCAAAAACATGCAAATGTGATAGTGTCTTACTATAATCCCATGAATATTTTTAAAGTAGTTGTAAGTTAAAGTGGATTGAATTATCAAAGGTAATGCATTTTCATAGAAGTTAAGTATGGAGTCATTTTTATGAAGAATTTCTCTAATGCTTATTCTTTCTGCCTTTCCAGAAAAGGCAATAAGCTTAAGAAAGGAGAGAAATCTATAATTGTTATCAAGGAGAAAATGGTTATAACATCTAAAGTAAAATTGTGAGTTGATGGCTCTTTTAAAAAATATATTAAATTAAAAAAATACTTTCTGACTTTATATTAATGATATTAACCCATTTTCTATCAGATGAGTTGCAAGTATTTTTCCCAGGATGCACTGACCTTTCACTTTTGTTTTTGGTATTCTCTGGTATGAGATTTTTATTGTTTATGAAGCAAATCTCTTTTATACCCACAATGAATGGGAATGCCTCTACTATTTCACTATAATAGTTGGGTCTTTCTATCCTAGTTTCTCCACTTACTATCTGTATAAAATAAAAATTTCTTTAAAATCAGGACAGTAACTTGCCTTCTAGTATTGTTGAAATAATTAATTTAAATAAATGCCCAATAAATGGCAGAAACTATTAAAATTATTCTTAAACATAATTTTACCATTGGTGCAAGATTTTCCTTATGTTAAGACTATGTTTAGTACCTTTTTTTAAAATTTATTTATTTTTGGTTGTGTTGGGTCTGTTGCTGCACGCTGGCTTTCTCTAGTTGCGGCAAGCAGGGGCTACTCTTCATTGTGGTGCGCGGGCTTCTCATTGTGGTGGCTTCTCTCGTTGCGGAGCACGTGCTCTAGACACATGGGCTTCAATAGCTGTGGCACGTGGGCTCAGTAGTTGTGGCTCACAGGCTCTAGAGCACAGGCTCAGTAGTTGTGGCACATGGGCTTAGTTGCTCCATGGCACGTGGGATCTTCCCAGACCAGGGTTCGAACCCATGTCCCCCTGCATTGGCAGGCAGATTCTTAACCACTGCGCCACCAGGGAAGCCCAATGTTTGGTACTTCTTAAAACCATTTTAAAAATAAGAAATGGTTTTTGAATGGTATTGAATACCTGTTTAAGCAAAAGCTATTGATTATAGAAAATTATTTTAAAAATAAATTGCTGAATTTGTTTTAAAAACAATTTATTTAAGATGTCTGAATTTTTATGCAAATAAAATTGTCTACATAATTCTTTTCTGCATCCTTTATTGATTTCAGTTTAGAATTATCCTAGACACATCAAATTAATTGGACAGCTCTTTTTCATTTTTCTTGGCCTGGAATAAACTATGCCAGGATCAGAAATAGCTATTCTTTAAAGTATTGAAAGCCCACATCCACAAACCTTTGTGGCCCAGAATCTTTCGAGCAGTGATAATTATAATTATGTGTTATTTTCCCCAAAATTATCTTATATAAATAGTCTGTTTAACTAGTAGATATATTCCAGTGTCAGTTATGGCACTTTTAATATTTCTACAAAAAACATCTATTCCATTGACATGTATTAGTTGAGATTTGTATATAGCATTCTTTTAAATTAAAACAACCAATTATTGTTAACTTACTTGATTTTTCATATTATTTTTAATTTTTCTCACTTTTTGTAATCAGATTTATCTATTTAAGTCTTTTTCAATATACTGGTTTTCTAGAATTAGTAATTCCAATATTTTCCTGATTTCTAGTTCTAATGAGTATATTATAAATGATTTATTTTTAAGTTATTTTCCCTAAAGTTTAAAACATTTTAAAATAATGTTTTCCTAAATATGTATTTATGAATTTTTTCTTTGTTAAATAAGAAAATAATTGAAGCCTATTTATCTCTGTATCCATGATAT